>NC_089582.1:124254323-124474323 GCF_019320115.1 Miscanthus floridulus | reverse complement strand
AACTCACTAGTAGCTTGTCGAACTCTATATTGCTAAGGTACAAGGTAGGCACTAAACTTTTGTTCTACCATTATCTCCCAATTAAGGTATCCTTCAGCATCATAGTGACCCGAAAAGGATGGTATGGTCAATTTACCTCTCATACCTTGATGATTATAGTCTATATGTGAGGGCTCATTGTTCTTTATTCGGTCCATCCTTGCAAACTTCTGGTCCATGATTTCCTGCAATTCACTCTTAAACAGAAACTCATTGTTTGATATTATTAGAAATTAATATAAATCCCCAATCAACTATTTATAGGTAAGTGGAATCACACTCTCACACGTCTTACCAAGTTCTTACAAGGTTCTTACCAACGCAAAGTAGTGGACGGTACAACCGATGGCTGGTTCGTGATACCTGTGAGGGTGTGACACCAAGATTGCAAGGGTCTTTTTCTGTACCGATCTGAAGTATATGTGGAGCTTGGGAGGCATGAAAAAGAATAAATATATATATGTGGCACACAAGTCAGTAACAGACAACAATATTGAATAAATGTCCAGAGCACTTGTCCTAGTTGCTAGCTTATACGTGTTTCTATCACCAGTTGTGGTAAACAAGAGAGGAAACAAGGATAAAAGGAAACAAGTATTAAAGGTAGCAACGGATATGAACAAGGCAAAAGATACCACAAATAATAGAGCTATTGAGTATTCCTTATGTGCTCCTTTTCGATATCTTCTATTCTTTTTACTATTTTTTTCTTTTATTTTTTTTAATCTTTTTTTTTCTTGCTTTTGCTCTTTTGATATTTTTTCTCAGCAAGGAGCACACAAGAATAAACCACAAAAAATTTGAGCTCAATTGAATAAAAGATGTGGTCTATAGAAAATTAGGACTATGCTCTAAAAAGCATACCAAAACTTGTGGGCTCAGAACCTCAATTTTCCTAATCGAATTTCATAAATCTAATTTTTGCAAATCTAGTGGCACTAGGATGAAATAGATCTAAAATTTTCTGGCATTCTCCGTTGATATAAAATTTTCCCCATTTCGAGTTCGGATGCAAAAGTTATGACTGTTTTAAGGAAGCTGCTCGAATCAGGGTTTTAATGCACACAAGATGCAAACCGATGGTGATACGGAATAGCGGTGGGTGAAGGGATCAACACAAACTAGAAAAGAACACAATCGAAACTAGCAACAAGACTTTGACCTAGGACACAAACTCAACAAAGCGGACTCTGAAACTGAATCATGCAAAGGCTATGGCGCGGATGGTTATAGGATAGGAAATAAATATGGCATTGGACTATAGGTTAAAAGAAAAAACACTCGAACTAAGGGTAAGATGCGAACTTGACGGTATACCTGAAGCTCTGATACCACTTAATGGAGACGAGGATCCCGATCTTCCGTCAGGTGATGGTAACTATCGTTGTGGTGGAGAATGACACACTGATATGGCTTCAGATCAAAAGATCGAACCCTGCAATCTTAGTACCATAGCTCCTCTGGTTATCAACCAAGTCACAGACCAGGTTGACCTCGCCAAGAAGGTTAATCCCTACCTACGCAATGAAGAACACAAGCAAAAATAAGAAAGAACGCAACCAAATTGCAGATGAATGATTAATCTCACGAGTTGGGGTCTCATAAACCGATGAATGGCGAAACTGTTCTTGACAGAATAATCTAAGCAAAACCCAAAACCTAAAGTAGGTGGTGGCCACTGATTATATAGCCTAAGGGATATCCAAGGATCCCTCTTCATGTCCTAAAGGTGTCCAAACACGTTACAAGGCCCAACGGCCCAAAAGACGACGACGCAGCACCATGATAGATTCTGGATGTCAACTTGTTCTGACGATTTCCATTGATTCTGATGGAATTTTGATGTGGGGTCACTTCCATTGGTTTCCTTATGAAATTATCTTTCCATCCATATGTGGATCATAAAAAACAGAGTTTATATGTGACCTGGATGTCCGTTTTACTACACACTGGTCCTGGAGCCCGAGATGGACCCGAACTCAAGTTGGACTGGGCCTCCGGCTTGGCTTGGACGTCCTTGCTGGCCTCCTAAGGTGGTGGCCAAGGAGTAGGACGTCCAAGGGCTTTCTTGGTGGGTCCTCCAAGTCCTTGGGATGTGCTCCGTTTAGGCCAGGGTCCCAAGGATGAATAACAAGCCCATAACGACAGTGTAGCTCCCAGTAGAAATAGTGACAGAATATCCTGATGGTTTGGAGGCCTTGCTGATATGATATTGAGATGAGACCAGATCTATTTGAAATATTATCAAACAAGCTTTCCATCAAGTGCTCATTGACCTCGATCACACTCCAGATGGCTGAGTTATGGCCTTTCCAATGAAGCACTGTCGAGCTGCCGATGAACCAAAAATTCAACTTTGATGAACTTGCACGTTGAGACATATTTGTCTCTACATTCAAATAACGACATGTACATGTGGAACCAAGTGAATTGTACCAAAAATCACTATGCAAATGTAGGAACGAGCTCACCTTATAAACAATGGTCGTATCCGATGGTGTCATATCCTCATCAAAGTGGCTCAGCGGTGGGGGCGCTTCGTCGGCTCCAGGCAGCAAGCTGGCCGACACGCGGACACAGAAGGAGTGGCGCACAACATGGGGAAGGCGGTAGACTATAGTTCGAGGGCGTGGTGGCTGGCGAGGCGAAGCTACGTGGGCAATGCGGGCGTGCGCGCTCTGCGATGGCGGCTGCGACAGTGGTAGGCTTCTTGGCACCGACGGACAAGGCACAGTCGATGGCAGGGACGCTGCGGGGCCACAGCAGCGGAGGTGGAGCGGTGAAGGAAACACGGGCTAGGCAGCACTATGGCTATAGCTCCAGTGTGGACCGCGGGGTACACATGCACTCTCATGGGGGAGGCTGGGCAACTGGCGAGGGCAGGGAAGGGGAAAGCGGCGCTGTGGGCACGAGCGCGCGATGGTGGCGCAGGAGGAAAAAGGAGGGGCACGAGGAGTAGGCCAAGGCAACATGGGCACTGCCATGATGGTACTTGGTTCGGTAGAGGCAGTCAAGACAAGCAACAGAGACAAGACAAGAGGCATTGATGGTGCTGCAGGGTGATACAACGAGTTGGATGGTGGCACTTAGCAGGGGCGGCAGCAACTGAGGCTTGCTCTCACTGAGCGTTGCTAGTGATGCATGCATATTTGCTACTTGGATGCATATTTGCGCTGTGCACTGGTGGCTTCAGTAGCTAGGGTAGATGGAAGAAACGGCCGAGAGCGAGCAAGGTAGCTATGGTGAGTTGCTGAGATCGTTCACTGCAGTTGTTGGTTCTTGAACAGAGCGCCAACGACATGTCCCAACGCGTTCTATATTGTTGTCGCTCTATAACAATCACTTTTCAAATTGACTATGATTTATCGACACAAACTACGAATGGGTTGTCCATTTTTTGTTCCTTTTCAAACTAATTTTGAAACTAACAAATCACACAACAATACTTGAAACAAACATACTAACACACTCACGGCATTCTTACCCTGCTAATGGCATAATTTTCTACCCACATTATATATCATTTTAGCCCTCAATTATTCATTTTCCAAGACGACTATATATATTTTCAAACATGGCTAAAGCACTAAAGTTTGTTACTTGATATTTTAAATGCAACCAAAAATCATGCTTCGAATTTTACTTAAGTACTATATATCAGTCGTATCATATTTTTGTTTATAAAATTCATTTTTCATGCTTAATCAAATAAACAAACCATCCGCAACTTATTTACTAGAATTGTTGCCCGACATTCCTAAATATCTTTACGCACTGAGTAATTTAACCTGGACATTTATTTGAGTCCACAAAAACTAAGTCACACAGGATTCACTTATCACATTAAGTACGTTTTAAATAAAAAAATCTGAGAAACTCGTTTCGAAAAATTTTCTTAGGCCTAGATCTTGGTGCTAAACGAGCTCATAACACCAGAGGTGTTACATGATATTAGTGATAGCCCTAGTGATAAAGAAATAAACATGATAACTAAAAATTTGAATGGTAAGACTAAATTATTCATCACTAAGCTAATGGAGGATTTAGAGAGTGTCTAAGCCAAGCTAGAATCTAGAGAAGACACTCTTATCTAACAAGAGGATCTCTACATTGCTAGCAAAGAAGCTCTTACATTAGAGAGAAGTGAGGTGGAATCCTTGCGCAAGGCTTTGGTCAAAGAGCAAGAGGACCATGCAATTATAAAGAAAGCAAATAAAGCTCTCAAGAAAAAGTATTGTGACTTGGATGAAAAGCACAAAGAACTTGAGATGCAATATGTCATTCTTTGGGATAGTAGCTCACATCTCCCTAAGACAAAGGAAACTTCTACTCCCTCCATTAATCAAGGTTGTGGAAAATGTTTTAATCTTAATTTGAATGTCCATTCCACTAACTTTGAAAACATGGAGGCTATGAGAGAGGAAATTGCTAGGCTCAATAAAGTCATTGAAAAAGGGTGGATAGGTAAGACTCAATCCAATAATAAGAAGAATGATGAATCAAAAGGGTCACAATTCAAGCAAGGAAGACATCCTTCAATCAAGCATGAGTTTGGACACACAAAAGGAGCTAAAACAAATAGAAGAAGGATAGTGAATGGCTATGAGTGTGTGCCAGAAGGAAGGGCAACATTAGTATAGATCAGCCTACACAAACCATAGTAGTGTAGCATCCCCGAGCGGCAGTGCCACACCCTGCAAAAATGGGAAGGCTACCAATTCTGCTCCTGATCAAACTAAGCCCAAGAAGAAGGTGTACCAAGAGAAACATGTTTTCTAGAAGCCTAAGGAATCAGTGTGGGTCACCTAAAATAAGTATGCCTATCAATCGAAGACTTATGCACCTCGACAAAAACTTGACATCATGCTTTCTTTTGAGGAACAACATCAGTAGAAAAGTGGTTGCAAAATATGTTGGAAAGGAAACCAACATATATAGGAATACTTTTATTTGGGTTCCTATGATTCTTGTGACTAACATGCAAGGCCCCAGGTTAAATGGGGGACCTAAATCTAGCAACAAAACTTGTTTTGTAGGCATACTCCTCCGGTGGATCAAGTTAGGTGCTTGATAGTGGATGTATAAATCATATGACCAGAGAAAGGAGTATGTTCTCATCATATTCCCCAATGACACACTCAAATGAAAATATTGTCTTTGGAGACAATTTAAAAGTGGATGTGATTGATCTTGGTAAAGTTGTTATAACCCTTGAGCATTCAATTACAAATGTATTACATGTTGATTCGTTGAGTTACAATTTATTGTCCGTTTCTCAATTGTGTGAGATGGGCTACAATTGTCTCTTTTTGGATAAGGGTGTGGAAGTCTTTAAAAAGGAGGATTGCTCTATTGTCTTTATGGGTCAATTAAAGAACACGCTTTACTTAGTTGATTTCAACAAAAGTAAAGCTAAGCTTGAGACTTGTTTAGTGGCAAAATCTAGCATGTGTTGGCTTTGGCATCGCCGACTAGCCCATGTTGGGATGAGGAACTTGGCTAAACTTCTAAAAGATGAACACATTCTTGGAGTGACAAATGTTCACTTTGAGAAAGATAGGATTTGTAGCGCTTGTCAAGCTAGAAAATAAGTTGGAGCACCTCACCCACCAAAGAGTATCATGACCACCAAGCAACCATTGGAGCTAATACATATGGATCTATTTGGACTGGTCACCTACCTAAGTATCAAGGGTAACAAATATGGTCTTGTTATTGTTGATGACTATTCCCGTTTCACTTGGGTATTTTTCTTGCACGACAAGTGCCAAGTTCAAGAGAAGGTGAAGATATTTGTTAGAAGAGCTCAAAAGGAGTTTGGTCTTCCCATTAAGAAAGTAAGAAGCGACAATGGGACTAAATTCAAGAATACTCTAGTTGAACAGTTTTTTAACGAAGAGGGCATCAAGCATGAGTTTTCAACTTCATACACCCCTCAACAAAATGGTGTAGTAGACAGGAAGAACCGTATACTCATTGACATGGCAAGGACAATACTAGATGAGTACAAGGCGCTGAACATCTTTTGGTGTGATGCCGTCAACACCGCTTGCCATGCCATCAACCGCCTCTACCTACACAAGAAGTTGAAGAAAACACCATATGAGATTCTAACCAGTAAAAAGCCTAAGGTGTTTTACTTTAGAGTGTTTGGGTGTAAGTGTTTTATACTTAACAAGAAACCCAAAATCTTTAAGTTTGCTCCTAAAGTTGATGAAGATTTTCTTCTTGGTTATGGATCAAATGAGCATGCCTACCGTGTCTTCAACAAAACCTCTAGGAGAGTTGAGATTGCGGTAGATGTGACATTTGATAAATCTAATGGCTCTCAAGTGGAGTAAGTTGATTCAACTGTTGTAGAAAAGGAGAATCCGCCATATGAAGCAATCAAATAATTTGCTATTGGTGATATTAGACCACAAGAAGAAGAAGTCCCTAAAGTGGAGGTTCCTCAAGTTGCTGCTACACCTATTTCTGCTGACGTACCTGATGCTACACTACAGCAAGCATCTGCTGCAACTCCAGAGCATGGCAGTGCCGCACTTGAGGGTGGCAGTGCCGCACCCACATAGTCAGCAGCAGCTGATTCGACTCTAGCTTGAGGACAAAACCTACAACCCATATTTGAGCAAGATGATGATGAAGATCCAAAAGATGAACAAGTGGCCATTGAGCATCCAAGGCTAAGGCAAACAATTCAACAGGATTATCCCGTTAACAACATCCTTGGAAGTCTTCAAAAGGAGGTAACAACTTGTTCACATTTAGCAAACTTTTGCCAATTTTACTCGTTTGTTTCCACTTTTGGAGCCTCTTAAAGTAGAACAAGCACTTGGAGACCTGGATTAGGTGATGGCCATGCAAGAAGAGCTAAACAACTTTGAAAGAAACCAAGTGTGGACTTTGGTGGAATGGCCCAATACCAATGTCATTGGCACCAAGTGGGTCTTCCGCAACAAGCAAGATGAGAATGGATTTGTGACAAGAAACAAGGCAAGGTTGGTTGCTCAAGGTTTCACTCAAGTAGAGGGCTTGGACTTTGAAGAAACATATGCACTGGTGGTAAGGCTTGAAGCAATTCAAATGCTTCTAGCCTATGTCGCTCATCACAACTTGAAGCTATATCAAATAGATATGAAGAGTGCATTTCTCAATGGCTCTATTCAAGAACATGTCTATGTTGAGCAACCACCAGGCTTTGAAGATCACAAGTTTCCCAACCATGTCTACAAACTCTAAAAGGCACTCTATGGGCTTAAGCAAGCACCAAGAGCATGGTATAAATGTCTTAAAGAATTCTTGCTTAAATAAGGCTTTGAAATAGGCAAATCCTACCATTTTCACTAACAAAGTTGGCAAAGATATATTTGTGTGCCTAATATATGTCGATGACATAATATTTGATAGTACTAATCATTCTTTTTGTGAGGAATTTAGTAGGATCATGACCAAGAGATTTGAGATGTCCATGATGGGTGAATTAAAGTTCTTCCTTAGATTTCAAATCAAGCATGTGAAGAATGGAACTTTTATTAGCCAAACAAAGTACACCCATGATATGCTCAAGAACTTTGACATGGTGAATGCCAAGCCTATCAAAACTCCCATGCCAATCAATGGACATCTAGATCTCAATGATGAAGGGAAAGCCGTGGATACTAAGGTATATCGCTCCAAGATCGACTCTCTACTTTATTTGTGCGCATCTAGCCTAATATTATGCTTAGTGTGTGCATGTATGCAAGATTTTAGCTAACCCAAAAGAGTGTCCCTTAGTGGCTGTTAAGAGAATCTTGAGATATTTAGTACACACTCCTAACCTTGGCTTGTGGTATCCTAAGGGCTCTAGGTTTGATCTACTTGGGTATTTGGATTTCGATTACGCCGGTTGCAAAGTAGATTGAAAAACTACTTCGGGGACATGTCAATTCCTTGGATGGTCCATAGTGTCTTGGAATTCTAAAAAACAAAATTATGTAGCCCTTTCCACCGCCGAGGCCGAGTATGTTGCATACGGTGCATGTTGTGCTCAACTACTTTGGATGAGGCAAATCCTTCAAGATTTTGGATGTCACTTCACTAAAATCCCACTCTTGTGTGATAACAAAAGTGCCATAAAGTTAGCCAACAATCCTGTAAGCCACTTAAGAACCAAGCACATAGACATTCAACATCATTTCCTGAGAGACCATAAAGCCAAAGGAGATATCAAAATTCACCATGTGAGCACCGAAAAGCAACTAACCGATATCTTCACCAAGCCTCTTGATGAGTCAAGGTTTTGTGCTTTGTGTAGTGAGCTAAATATACTTGATTCTTGTAATGTGGTTTGAACTATAGCACACCTTGATTGATGAACTAGCATGGATAGGAGAAAGGAATTGCAAAAGTATAAATATTATGGTTAAAATGTTTTATCATAAGAAACAAGTGCATTATGATCATTGTTTGTATTGATTATTTGTTGTTGATTATAGAATGTTTGAGATATGCGTCCATATCCTATATAGAGGTATTCAGTTAGCAGCTAAATTTGCTGTACTGGGGAGTGCGGCAGTGCCGCACCTGTCCTACGGCAGTGCGGCACTTTGAATTCCAACAGGAATTCAGCCCAAAATGGCAAGTTACTATGGGGGCCCATCGCTTCTATCTATTTCACCTGGCCTCTAGGTAACCCTCTCTTCCCTCACCTCACCCAAATGCCACCTCTCTCCCTCATGCCGCACAGCATAACCGCTGCCGTTGCCTCTCTGCTGCCGCGCTGCCACTTCCGACAGTGTCGCGCCGTGCAGCTGGTCTTCCTCCTCATTGCCAGCAGCCATTGTAGATCATGCACAGAGCCATTTCATCTCTCTCCTCCTCAATCCATGAAAACCAAGGAGAAACCCTAACCTAATCCTGATCTATGCCATAAAGTTCTATATTTGTTGGAAGATGGTTTCTAGTGACTGTATGATTAGGGTAGAAACTAGTTTGATGGATGTAACACCCTCGGTGTTACACCATAAATCACTTGCTAAAACATATCATGAGCATCATACTTTTGTGTTACTTCATGTTGTGAAGTGAGTAGATAATGCATTGCAACTAAAAACGATCAACAAAAATGCGAAACGAAAGTTGATTCAATTGTCATGTTATATCACTTAAGGTTGGAAACCAGTTTTTATTAAGCAAAAATGCTATAGAACATATATGTATCACCTTAATAAAGTTGGAAGTACAAACTTTATCAATGACAGTGAAATACTTATGGTCCAAAAATGATATTACTAGCTAATATTTCCACTAGCTTAGAAATCACAAATGGAAATCAAATTCAGCTCAAAAACTTAGGAATTTTCAAGTCTGTCAACAGCTAGACATTGCTATGTTTATCAATTTATTGTGAGAGATTGGGTTAAGGGGTGGTGTAGTGTTGTAGCTTGATTTGGTAGTCTCATGTGCTATCTTGAGCATGGTGAAGATGGTTTAGGTCCTAAAGCAACAGTTTGGTCGAGTTTAGCACTTTAAAATTTGTGCGTGTTACTATCTTAGGTTGGTTGGCGCCGAGTGCGCTGTCACCGTGTGGCCTCCTCATGCCGCACACATGGTCACGCCTCGCACGATCACTCTATGCCATTGTGCTGGGTTAGTCGGGCTTGGTCGAGGCCGGCTGTTGGCCCCACGCCCTCCTACTCTACCTCGTGCTGCCGTCTTGGGTGCCGCCGCGGTCGTGCTGCACTACCGTCGCGTCCGCACTGCCGACCCTCCTCGTGTCGCGACGCTGCCACTACCGATGCCACTACAACGCTGTGTTGCGCTTCCGCTCACCTTGTCCTAGCATGCACGTGGGCTATCTCGGCTGCCCCGCGCCATCGCCTCGCCTTAATGACGTTGTGGCCACGCATGCCACACCCCCACCTGCCTCCACGCACATGTGGTTGGCTGCATTATTGTGTAGCGAATGCGCTAACACAGCCTTAGGTCCGGTCGGCCTCATCCCGCCAAGGCATGGACAAGCCAAGCCCACTGGTTGTGACGTCTCTCTCTTTCCCTCTTTCTCCCTCTATTTCCACTACCATCCAGTTGTGTCACGATGAGCCAAAGAATGAGCACCTCTCATCAATTCCTTGTGCTCACATCTCTGCCTTCATGCCCCCTCTCTAGCCGACCCCACCCTGCCTTGATTACAGCCAGGCCAAGCTCCAATTTTTGGAGCTTTGCCCGCCACCATGTCGTTATGTAAGGTCACCGCCTATGTCATGGCCAGTCTTCACCACTTCACCTTGTGCAAATTCCTCTACACGACCAGCTCACCTTGGCTCCCTCTCCACTGTGCGCATGCCAGTGGGAGTGCTACCGCCTCCCCGTTATCGCTGACACGGCCATGTCCGCCACGGCTCATCGCCATGCTCGTCGTGCGCATGTGGCCAACACTACTCAGGTAGTCGCCGACCAAACCACCACTTCGGTCTAGTTCATAGTGTGCCCCTAGTGCTTATCCCCTATCTCTACCGTCCTATTAGCGCTGTGGCTTACCAAAACGTAGTTGCCGCCGTCGTAGGTCGCCCACCACCAGGGAGAGCCCGCTTTGCGTCACCCCCATTCATGCCACCACCACCCATTGTTTTGCATCAAACCCTAGGTGAGCGTCCGCCTCGTAGATAGGTCAGCGTGGCTCCTGTGTCGTTGGCGCAAGTGCTAGTGCCACCGCTCACCGTGTCAAAGCATGCGGGGGAGGCCAAGGACCTTGTTGTTTTAAAGAGAAGGATCCGAGGGTTCTGTTGCAAAGTCACTGTCTATAGAAACAGTATGTGTAGTGTTCACGCTATTGTTTGATAACGCGAGGGCATTTTTGCAAGAGTGCTAGCGTGCGTGGGCTTCCTCATCGTGGGTCGCCTCGCATGTGTGGGCCGATGCCACATGGGCCGCACTGTGGCCTACCGTGCGCTCACGCGCGCGTGCACTGCATCGTGTGGGCCGCATGAGAAAATACATTTTTCTTTTTCATAAGGAATTAGAACTAGTTTTCTAATATAAATTTTGAGTTGATCTTTGGTAAATCATATAAAATCGTATAGGTATCCAAAAATTATGAAACAAGTTTTGTTAGGTTCCTAAAATTATGCTCTATCTATTAGTGTATTTAGTTCATATATACATGTTGATGCCAGGGGCTATTAAATCATTTGAGAGTGCTTAATATTAGTAGGTCAAATATTGTAGGAATTTTTGTGGTAAATTGGTGATAGATTTAGCTTTGAAAAATTTACAGTAGCTTCATGGTATTATTATGTGTTCACTGCAATTTTTGTAGCCTTAGAATAGGCTAAGTACTAGGGTAGTTAGGTGCTCCTTGTTGTAATATAAGTTAAATCGCTAATAAGAGTAAGATTACATTTTAGTTGCTAAGTTAATATCTGTTAGATGAATCCATACCTGTTTTTGTGGAAATGATAAGTAGTTAGTATCTTAACCATTAGAGCTACCTTAGTGGCTTAGTAGATATATTCTTATTTTAAGAATTATTGTTTCTTTAATATTAACGTGTTGCATCATCATCGTATGCATGTAGAGAACGAGTTGGTGGAGATCGTGACCATCGGAGATCACGAGTTCGAGGAGATGATCGAGGAGTACAATGTGGCCGAACCTCCTAAGAAATTGGGCCCACGTGCATCTATCGTTGTCTCAATAGACCTCTGATAGCGTACACAAGTTCCCAACAACTTAATAGGTCTGTCGGGTGTCCTCGGGAAACCCGAATCATCCATGAATCTTTTCTGAATAGGATCCCAATCATAGACATTGCAGATTACAACAGTTTTCAATATACATATCAGATATTATAAAGTAGAAGATTTAAGTTTTAATATTACAAACCAGTTGTTTCAAACTTACATAACCATAAGTGTCATACAACCATAGTAGTGGGATAATATTACATTAACATTATTTTTCATATAAACTAGTGCCTTGTCCAAAGGCCATTCATCATTCCTCATCGTCATCGACTTCAAACACTAACATGCAGCAGGGACCAAAACAAGCCTGCACATGCAACTCACCTGCAACAAGGGTTAACAACCCCTGAGTACAAAAGTACTCAACAAGACTGACCCGACGTAAAAGGGGGTGAAAGACTTTAGAGATGTAGGAGTTGGGGCAAGGTAAGGATGTAGCAAGATTCCAAAAGTTCTTTGCCAAAAGGTTACTATTTTTTATCCTATTTTTCAAGTTTTACCCCTAAGTCTTCTTGGTTCATCATCTCAAACTAAGTGTTCATATCCCATGTTCCAATCCTTCTCATTCCATTCCTTTTCTCAAATTTTAGTAATTCACCAGTCCTGCATTGCTTCTGTAATGAAATGAGTCTCCATATCCGTAGAGCACTGGCAATTTGAATTGATTCAAGTCCTAGCTGGGGATTCTTTATCACACGACATATGTAGAACTTAATCTTGCATACATCAACCTCGCTACCGGATCCTCCTATACTAAGCCGTCTCCACACCACCTGAGAGCACAGCACACCTCCAATCCGGCCACATTCCAGCCATGAGGGTACACGCTACTCCCACCATCTCTCCACTCCTAGTGCGTGGGCATTCGTCTTAGTATCATATTAGCCGAAGTAGGCTTACCGGAGTATGTGACCAGTACTACAAAGTGCCTCATTCAGAAGATCCACAATAAGTGGCCTTTAAGCGACATAGTCGGCAACATTACCCAAAATTCAAGATAAGTCACCCGACTAGTCTCTAGTTCATTCTACCTTCTTTCTTTCTTTGGCTAGGATGCCATCTTTGATTGTATCAAAACTTTTACTTTGAAAGCCTACCATAAAGCATACTAAGCATTCTACGCCTTTGTAAATGAAATCATCTTCAAGGATCGTAAACAATTAACAAGGTAGGCAATGCATCAAGTAGGGAACATTTGATATAATCAACTTAATGCAATAGGTAACATAGGTGATAAACTTTTCAAAGTAAATAAGGTAATGGTTTAATGTATAAACCAGGGCTTGCCTTTGTTGACGATCTCAGGTTCCGGATCAGTACCACAAATATCGAATCCTAAGACAACCGGGGATTCTTCCACAACTTGCTCAACTAGGATCGGTTCACTCTCGGATTCTACATGAAATAATAACATATGCTTCAACATGATGATAATGTAAACATGATGCTTCCATGGTGCATGAAATATAATAACACCTTGAGTACAACTTTCCTTCACGGTACAGTTGCAAGCCAACAAAACCAACTTGCAATTCTACCATCAAGGACCACACAAGTGACTTGACCAAATTGACCTTGAAACCCTACTAGTCACAAAACATGACCAAAACAAAAATCAAACTCTAACCTAACACTTAGGGTTTGCTTTTATTCGTTTTTGAATTAATTTGGAAATAAGCCCAAAATGAACTTCTTCCAAATGACCTCAAACTTTTATATAAGCTTCCTCATGACAAATTAGTGTACCAAAACAAATTTCATAATTATTGGAGTTATACAGTGGCCTACAAAAATCATGGAAATTACATTTATCAATTAATTGACTAAATTTTTCAACATTAAAAATTTATTCAAGTTTCAAGTTTCATATTTTTAAACCATAATAGAACATGTACAGAAGCTACACACAAATTTTCAGAATTTTTGGAGTTGTAATTATTTTCCTATGAATTTCCAAAATTTTTGCACTATTCAAAATCCAGAAAATACAAAACCTCATTGTTCTCTCCCTCTTCTCTCACTGACAGCCAGGACCTGCTTGTCAGTGACACAAAATAGGACACGGCGGCGCTGCCGGCTCTGGTCGGCCAAAACGCGCCGACGGCGAGACTTCGGCGAGGTGGACAGCACCAGCATGACCAACAACACCCCGCGAACCTATCCCGACCCTCAGAACAGCAGCAGGCGCACCGGAGGAAGCTCTACACCGGCCATGGCGGCCATAGTGGCGCAGACACGGCGACACACGGCATAACTCTGACTACAACGCGGTAGAGACTAAAGCGGAGAGAGCATCACGCTCAGGAGCTCACCGCGAACACAACGGTGTGCTTGGTGAAGGCGGAGATAGACTAGAGCGTCCTGGCCATGGTGAGGTCGATAGTGGCGGTGCTTCGGCTGGCTCCGAGGAAGAAGACGTCGTGCGGTGGCGCTGGACTGCTAGAGGCGAGGCAAGCAGGCCTAGAAGGAGTGGCAGGGCGAGGCGGAGGTATTGGTAAGCGCAATCGGCATGAGGTGCTACGGTGAGGATGAATTTTGCGAGCGCGGCAAGGTCACCGGTGGCGAGCAGACGGGAGGAAAAGAAGAATGACGGCGTCGGGTGCTCCTATTTAACGAAGGAGAAGGTGAGTCCAGCTTCGCCAGCTCCCGAACGAGGTCGCCACGGAGACAAAGACATGTCACCACACGAGGAAGCGGTGAAGACGATTAGCGGCAGTAGCTCGGTGGCGGGCAGGCGGTGGCGCCCTGCTGTCAACTTGATTTTTGAAAATTTACAGAATTGCCACTGAGTTCATTTTACAAATTACTCCCAAAATTTCTAAAGAAGTTGAAAATCTCCAAAAATAAAAGTTGCTCAACATTTCAAGTTCTACAACTTTGCTTAAATGAACATTTTGAAATTCTGCCTCCATTTTGAAATTTGAATTTGGGGTGCATTTGAGCATTTGAATCATTTCAAAATTACTCCAAATTTTATATGTAAACTTTAAAAACTTTGAATACCAAAGTTCATCCTTATAAAATAATCTTCAACTTTGCTTTTTGTCACACCCCCAAATTCCAAATGGATTTTGAAATAGACAAAAGGGGCAAAAAGGACTTTTATAATTTAAATTTGAATTCACATTTGATTTGTTTACCTTTTTACTTAACTATGATTTTTGACCATTCACATGGCCCATTAGGGTTATTTGAGTCAATTGACACATGGTCTCACATGATCATATGAAATTTGACCCTTGTGGTCATGATCTTTATTTAGAGTTTTGGATCACATTACATCACATAAAATAACAACTTATGAAATAAAGCTTATTTAGTGAATGCATTCAAAATTTTCTACTTTATGAATGCTTTACAATGCATATGATGACATGTCAAGTTTTAGTGCTAGGTCAAAACACCAGAGGTGTTACATATAAGGAGGAGATCCTCATGTAGGAGGAGGTCCCAGAGCCGCCATTGACTGACTGAGCTGACACCTCGCCTGCCCAAGGCAAGCCCCAGTGCATAATCCTTATTTTGAATGATCACTGGATATATATATGTGTGTGATGTGCATTTACGTTACAGGATTTATATTGAAACTACATGCATAGATGAACCTACCTATGAGTCCTACTAGCATAGGTCGAGTAACTGCTATGCTTAGGCTATCTATAGCGTGAGTAACTTGTCGTTACTCATAATAGGTGATTATTATTATCACTCTCATGATAAAATGATAAAAAGGAAATGAAGACCGGACAAAGATATGGTACGGGTATTGGTGAGAGTAATAGGTTGTGTCCTACGGCCAACGAGACATAGCTTGATTACACTATTTTCTCTATCGTGTTGGTTAATGTTCGGCCGTTGCATTGGATTCTAGTCAGGTCATAGACTTATTATCCTAAGCACATACTTACTTATGGGAGAGGGAAGGCTCGTTGCTCTCTTATCATGGGTTTTGGCTCTTTTTGGACTGACTGATTGGAGGTGGGGATGGTGGACGTCTAAGCACCACACTGAGTCTAGGACTCAAGAGTGGGGGCTTGGAGTCCAAGTTTGGATGGGGACCTAGACCCCTTGATAGGAGAGTGGTGGGTTGGTCTTTCTTGTGCCTAGGGTATAAGTAGGGCACGTGTTTTGGGGTACCCAGCTAGGATACATTGGTTCATGAATCATCTTGTAATACGGTACAGATTATATACAATCTAGCACCATAGTAAGAACTGAAACATGAAAGATGGTGAAATGGATCTGATTGCTCAACTCTTACTTGAAAGTAGAACAGGTTCTTACATAGAATGGTTAGATAATGAACTAATCATGACTACTAATAAGAAACATACATAAGGATTCACTATTAGTAATGCTTTACACAAAAAGAAAACCCAGCAAACCATAAAGCTTATCATATCCTTTAGAGTCAGGAAATTATTCCCACTAGTTGGGTAAGTCTTATGAGTATATTGTGTACTCAGGGTTTATTTACCTCTGTTGTAGGTGCAGCTTGAGAAATGGCTGTTGTGTGGAGGATTCTTCTGGTGGGCATAGATGGATCTTTGTATTTTATCATTAGATGTTTATTTTAATTTCACTGTTTAAATTTCGCACTTTGAACTTGGTATTATAATAATATATTTTTAAGAACTCTTGTTGTATAAAATGGACTAAGTATTGTAAACTCATTCTCATTATTAGATCCTAGGTGAAAATGTGGATTGTTCAAGTTCTCCCTTGAGGTGTGCTTGATGGAACCGTCCGATGTAGCCAGCTTTCGGGGTACTTAGTGTCTGGTGGAAGACGAGCGCCTCCAGAAGCATGCTATTTTGGGTGGTTCTGCCACAATGGATGAATTGAATCAAAACAATAATTCATTGGTTGAGCCTCATCTGTACCCGCGGCAGCGCCACATGTTGGGTGAAGTAGTGCCACACTCAATAGATTGAACCTATAAATGCAGATGTTGTTCCATCGATGACTCTATGTTTTGGTTGGATTTGTGCACCAGATTTGTTTCTATCTTAAATATGTAGCCACTTTACCTACATTGTAGACAACTCCATGTATTTATTTAAGTCTACTCATTCTGAGATTATCTAGTGGTTTAGGAGAATGTTTGAGAAATAGTCTAAATAGTAGAGAAGAATTGAATCATGGGAGAGGGAAGCACTGCCGCACCCTCTGACCTAATTAGTTTAGAGTGCTTTCTTAACTCGAGATTTGAATCATCTTATCTATCCAGAGTATTTTTCAAGTGTTCTTTTATACCCCCTATGTACAATTTCTTATTTGGACATATATTTGTTTGCATAGATGTCCTCTGGAGGTGATGATGACCGGAGGGGGAAGAGGAAGATGACAGAGCCTCAAGATAAGTAGATGCCTCGTCATGGTCATGGCAGGACCACAGGGGGCAGCAGCAGTGCAGTAGGTAGAGATATTGCTAGAGATAGGGGGAGGAGAGATCAGATAATCTAGGAGGAGGAGAACCTAGAGAGGGCTGGCCACACCATTCCTCCAGGTGCTTCCCTAGATACTCCACCTCATCTTGAGGAGTTTGATAGGAGCTACATCAGATAATATTTTGAGGTAGTAGTCATGAGGCATCCTATTGACACATGTGCTCATCCCGTGCTCAACTTTGCGGGAAAGCTAAAGATGGTGGAGGAAGCACGTGAGAATAATCCCTATGAGCAACCCAAGGATTTGGAGATTGACTACATGTTTTGAAATGAGTTTCATTCCAACTTCTATGCATCTGTGAACTTCAACTCTAAGAAATCAAGGTTGTGAAGATGCAGTATGTTGATTCGGAGGAGATTAAGACAAAGAATGAGTCAGAATTGAATAAGATGATTAAGGCTTGTGAGTTGTTTGGCCTCACTGATATTATGAGCTTCATATATAATTGGAATGAGGAAGTGCTAGCCCAGTTCCATGCCACTTTCTTCTATAGTATCTATACTGATGAGATTCATTAGATGATTGAGGGACGACATTATAGAGTTGATTTTGTGACTTTTAGCCAGATCCTTGGTTTTGGAGAGAAGGAGCGGGGCTTCACTTACATTCATGATACGACTAGAGTTGAGATCCGTGACATTGCATATATGTGGATTCACAGGAGAAGTGCAGATGGGAAGGTTAGTGGCATGAAGAGCTATTATTACATTCTAAATAATTTTGATCAGGCACACTATCAATTCCAAGGATGGAGCAGCTTCTGATCTTAATAGATATGTGAGGAATGTGTTTGCTAGATTTGATCCTAGAGGTGATAGGTTTAATGTCCCTCACTTCATGTAGCATGAGCTAAGGAACTCCATGGAGAATGGGACAAATAGGATACCCTATGCCCCTATCTCATATTTTTGATTGAGAGGGTCACTGGCTACATATTTGAGAAAGATGGTGTCGGTGCAGAAAGTGACCAACACGTAAATATTTATAGTTTTATCGTACGTTGTGATTGGATGTGACCTAGCACTCAATGACATAGGGTTTATACTGGTTCAAGCAACGTGCCCTATGTCCAATCTAAGTCGGTCAGAGACTTTATTCCTGAGCCTAGGTGCTTAAAGTTTGCTGTGGGGTTACAAACGAGAGGGAGTAAGATAGGGGGTGCAAGAGGTCCAGTCGGACTCTAAACCAAAGGGCTGAGAGAGATGGGTGCTCCTACATGAGCTAAGTGTTTGAGCGTGTGCTCTGTTGGAATCGTTCGAATCGTAGGTTGTTCAAATCGTCTATGAATCGATGGAGAGTTGATCCATCGAATCGTCCATATTCGGAGAGAGCGTATACCCTTTTATAGATGAAGGGGATGGATTTACAAGAGAAAGAGTGTGAAAGAAAGAGAGTGTGTGTGCTACCTAGTTTTGTTGCCCATGCCGTCAGGTACAAGGCGGTTCATCGGTGCCCACAACACTGTTAATGTTCGGATACATGTGATAAGCTCTATCGTGATCTTTTGGTATGGCTGATGTCAGCGCCTACCATACTATAGGATAAATGTCAGCGCCCATAACACTATTGGTGTTCTGACATGTCTAGAAGGATATAAAGTACCCTTCTGACATGACTTAACAGTACTGTCCTATAGGAGTGCAGTGTATAGTCCTTGATATTGCGGCTGACTGAAGCGCCCTGCCTTACTTGCCCTGTCCATTTCCTGGGTCTTCATCGAGTGAGTATCCCCGATCGGTTGTTCCCCAGTCGGATCCGGCCTCCTAGTCGGAGAAGAGTTGTAAGCAGAGGTTTGGTGTATTCTTGGTTGGAGAGGTGAGTTAGAGTCGGAGGTGAGCGCGTTCCTCCTTGGCTAGGTCTTCCAATCGGAGAGGCGGGCCAGAGTCGGAGGCGAGCTGGCTAGACCTTCCAGTCGGAGAGATGGGCCAGAGTCAGAGGTGAGCTGGCCAGGCCTTCCAATCAGAGATCGCCCTTTTGGCCCGTCATTAGATTTTTGGGCTGGCCTAGGAGTTGCGCGTCGTTCGTAACATCGTCTGCTGGGCCGAGCTTTTGCTAGGAAGCAGGTCCATGAGGGACCCCAAGTTTATGAACCCGACAGATGGTCTTCACACTATCTACAAAATTGAGAAGACCCAAGGAGCAGGTGCTAGCAGGGCAGTGAGACGCTCTCCATTAGTTGAGGATGTGCCTGAGTCGTCCCGATCTAGGCCTCCCAGGGAAAAGAAGATGGAGAAGTTTGGGAGATGGATTAAGGTCATTTTCATAACTTGCACTTATATAGTGAGGACCGCATATTAGGACCAGTTGGAGAATCGTGAAGCCAACCGGGAGGCTAGAGAGCGTGTAGGGCTGCCACCTCTTTCTCTAGTTTAGTCATTGTCGAGGTTTGATGACATCCCTAGCCTTTCTGAGATAGATTTAGAGGATAAGGAGGAGGAGGAGGAGCAGGAGCAACTAGAGCTTGATCCTCACATGAGTCACCAGGCGTGAGCGACACACTTCGACCACTCATCGCTAAGATAGGGCGATGGTGTCTTCTTCTTCCTCCTCCTCCCCCGACGATGATGATGGTGGAGAGGAGGATGTTGCAGGTGCTAGTGGAGCTGCTGGTGGGGATGATGTCGATTGGGACACCATCTAAGAGGACGAGGAGTGAGTGTTGGTTTTTCTTGTTTTCTTCTCTTTTTGACGCTTTATGCCAAAGGGGAGAAAATTAGAGAGAGCAACAACTTTTTCGACGCCATGGAGGTTGTCGCAGCTAGAAGTCATGTTCGTATCCGTTTATAGTAGTCTTCGTTAGGTGAGAGTTTGAGAGTCCTTTAAAAACTCTATTTATATAATAATGCTAATTAAGTACTTTTTATATGTGTGGGATATGGACATATATTAATCTATGCCGTTGCTCGTGATCTGTGCTGTTACAGTAAGTACGACAGTGCCGCACCCAACTACAACAGTAAACCATGATTGTGCATAAACTGTTATTTGCATCATGGTTTACATACCTGACACAGTATGCAGCACCCCACAGGAGCATGGATGTAGGGGGAGCACAATCACTTTCACTAAAATGTGAATCTTTGCTTCTTATGCTAATTTAAGAATTCAATTATCTATTCACATACTTAGGGGGAGGCTCTACACCTATGGTTCAAAAATCTTAGTATTTATTTCATAACTTTTGTAAGCTCTAATTGGGTTGTCATCGATCACCAAAAAGAAAAGATTGAAAGTGCAATCAAGCCCTAATTATAGGTTTTGGTGATAATAATCACGTAATTAGAGAACTAATAAGATTTATCGAGATGACAAGCAGGGAATTCATGTTCGAGGATGCTACACGAAATAAAGGAGCCTCTAATTATAAATGTAGATGGCTTCAAACTCAAAGGAGGTTTAAATTCTTTTATATTTTGAATTTGAGTATAGAAAAAGCTATACTATAAAGGGAGACACAATGCTTAAGCTAATATGTGCTACCAAGTGCTCAAACATACACATGTATCCTCAGATTCATAGCCAAGACAGTATATACTTCACTTTTACCCTTGCTGTATTGTGTGGCGCGACACTGCCGCACTTAAGCCGCGGCACTACCGCGACTTAAGTGATCGTTGGGGTTGAAGGGATATTTATATCCATCCTCTTCCTCCCTAACGTCTCTCTTCCTCCTCAACTGATTCCAACACTAATAAACAGAAAATGAGCTATCTCTCTCTCCATTGTTGAACTCAAGCCCCTAAGAAAATTCATTAATTTCCTCATCAATCCTTGAGGAAAAATGATCCAAAACTCGATTAGAGAACAACTCTATTGATTTCCCAACTCAAAAGAGCACTTCACGTTTTGGCCGGCGGTTGTGTTCGTTACTCTTGGAGCTTGGCTCCTAGCCGGTTAGAGCGTCGCCCGTGTAGCTTGCCAACTTGTGTGGCAGTCCTAGGAGATTTATAACCATCTCTTGAAGCTAGTATACTTATTTCTCATCTCAAAAGTTAAGTCTCTTGACTTGAGAACGAGGAAGGGTTGGAAAGTCCTAAACCTTAGTAGCTAACCTCAACAACGTGGAGGTAGACAAGCTTTGGTGGCGAGCCAAACTACGGGATAAATTATTGTATCACTTGTACTTGATTTACATTACTTGCATTTCATATTGTTGGTTGAGGTGATTTTTAGGGTTTCTAGTCGATCTACTTGTGTGTGGTGTTTTTACTCATTCTAGCTCTTGATCTGTTACTATAATACCTGCAGTAAGCTGAGAAATTTCTTTGATCTAAGTTTTCGTTCATTGATTTTGAACTGTGACTTGAAGTTGTCAGCAGGTGCGGCAGTGCCGCTGTTCTAATCCGGTAGTGCCGCAGTCCGACAGTGCCGTCCTCCAGAGCGGTAGTACCGCAGGGTGAATTTGATAAAAGTTTGAGTGTTTGTTTTGATAGGCGTATTCACCTCCCTCTAGACCAACCAGAGATTCTACACGAAGCCACTGTCGGTACCATCATCTCGTCGTTTTTTCTCTCACAACGGATGGAACTTTAGCAGCCTGTTCGCTTTAGCAGCCTGTTCGCTTGCTGGTTTCAACCAGGGCTTATCAGCCAACTAACAGTGTTTTTCCTTTTACAATAAACCAGCACCAGTCGAACTTATCAGCCCAGAAACCAACCAGCGATCAGGTCGTAAATTTTTATATTCGCAATCTAAGAGCATCTCGAAGAGATTAACCAAAATAAATATCTAAATTTAGTAATTTAGCTATTTTCTAAAAATAAATCTTACTTAAAAATACTAGACTACCCAACAAACTATCTAAATTGAAACTCTCTATATTCAAAAACCTACCACGTCATCCGAGCTCGGGTCTTTTTCAGATGGCGTAGACCTCGTCGTTCGTCTCCTACGTTGCCTGGAAGTCACCTTCGCCAAATTGCAGCCTGCTAGCTAGTCGGCCACCAGGCTTGAGAGGCCAACAGCGCAGGTGCCGCAGGATGGGGACACGGCGGCACGGACATGGATTCCGGCGGCAGTAAGCACGAGGACCAAGAAGCAATATGAGGAAACAGAAGACTGAGCACGGGTAGCCGCGGATGCGCGGAAAGAGGCCGCCCCGCGCGGCGAAGACGAGAGATGGCGAGCCAGGGAGCGACTCCATCTATAGCTAGCGAATAGGGAGGATTGGAGAGGATGTAAATTTGGAGAGGCACTTAGCTAGCCTGTTGGAGACGTTTTAAGTCTAATAATAGCTAAATTTAGCTTTACAAAACAGTTTAGCTAATCTTCTGGCGATGCTGCAATCCAACGCGTGGCAAATGGACACTACAGATTCCATGGCCCATGGGCTCACCGGTTTGGACCCACCCATGAACAGGGGGCACAGGGCTATTGCAGGCCCGCTCGCAATCGCAGCTCGGTGCTCGGTGCTCGGGGCCCTTGGACACGGCCACCGCACCGCGGCGCGTGGCCAGCGCAGCGAATCCAATCCCATCCTCATAATAAATAAATAAATATAAATAAGTAAAGAATAATTCTACTTACCCTCCTCTCTCTCTCTCTCTCTCTCTCGCCTCGATTTCTCGCGCAGCGGCCTTTCCCTTCTCTCGGCGCCGCCGCCGCCGCCGCCGCCGTGTTCCGTCTCGTCGCCGATGGCTTCCGCCAAGGTACCTTTTCCCATTGTATACGGTTCAATTCGATTATGGCGCTGGCGTCGGCTTAGGGTTTGGTTTCTGACGTTTTTTTTTTCTTTTGTTTGTGATCTATTTGTTTGGGTAAGTTCGGTGCTGTCGCGCAGGTGGAGAACCGAGGCGCGCTGTCGAAAAGGTCACGCAACGACGGTGAGGCACTTCCCCACTCTGATCTGTTTTTCGCTCTCTTGTCAGGCCGGAGTTAGGGTTTAGTCGAGTTGCAAACTGATATCTTATCGGGCAGGATTTGTTTTTTTTTTTTTTTTGTTTGGGAATTAGGGATTGATCAATCGCAAGAACAGCTGAGCCATATTTGAGCGACACGAGCGGCTCTAATAGATGAAATTAGGAGAATATGTGCTAGAATTGACCTAGGTTCACCAGAATCTTTTGTAAGGAGTTTGGGGAATTTCGACTATGTTTCACTCGACTACTGGTTTGTTTTGGTTAGTTTTAGGCACTTCACCATTTTAGTCTATCCTATATGTGTATTGTATGGAGTCCTCATGGAGAACAATTTCTAGTTCTATAAGGGGATAGCCTTTTATCTAATTTGGTTCTGATTGGTGCCGTGTGGATTCCACTCGTGGTTAATCTTATGCCTGTGTAAAGTAGTTGCTGGAGTTTGAGAGTCCGTCACCTGAAGACGGAAGAATGAGTTTGTAAAGCTATGACACAATAAAATGTAGCTTGCTGTGGTTGCTTTCTGTGCGCAAGAGTTCATGGATGTGTTTATTGATAGTCAATTTCATGGTTTACTTAGCATTGTTGAGAGAACTCCCTGGGCTAAATGTATTATACTCTCTTCTTTTCCCACCCCACCCCTTTTTGGAAAGGAAACTAATTACAATGTCTTGTTTTACTTGAGTCTTGTTGGTTAAGAGAAGGTTCTACTATTTTCAGTGTCTGTAAGGGAGGGGGACTGGAATTGTCCTCAGTGTGGTAATGTCAACTTCAGTTTTAGAAATGTTTGCAACCGTGGAGCCTGTGGTGCACCCCGTCCATCACCGAGTCCAAGTCCTGTAAGTTGTCATAGATTTTCTTCCTAAGTAATGCCATTAATGATCTGTAGTGTCAAGTGGAACATATGTTAAACACCGGAGGTCAGCTTTGTTTGGTTGTTCCCCCTTCCTTTTTTTCATCCTGGGAGATTACGCGTGCATATATTTTATATTCATTCACAGTTTCTAGAGATTTTCTAGTATATATATGTTATATGAGCACCCGCTACCATCTGCTAGTTAAGGAGTTACGATGAATACTTATGACACTTATTGCTTAAAATTTGATGTGTTTCATGGTAGCCATACGAAAGGGAATAGGTTTATGCATCATGTCTGGGTTATCAACTATTCAACTGTTTGAGATGTCTTTTTAATAACTTCTGTTTGTTTTATAGAGAATGATGCCAGCACCTCCTGCTGCTGGATATGACCGGTCACCTCTATTTTACGGAGGAGGTGGTGGCGCCCCACCTCCAATTCCGCTTGGATCTGGTAGCTATGGTGCTCCATATCCACACCTTGGGATGCGATATGGTTATGGTCCACCAGTAGGAGCTCCTGGTTCATATGGCCTTTTCTCGTCATATGGTCAACTTGGGCCAATGAGTGGTCTGTGTTTCTTCCACACCTGATAATTGTGGTTATTCAACATTTAATTGATTGGCTTATGGTTGTTTTTTTTTTGTTTCTTCCACACCTGATAATTGTGGTTATTCAACATTTAATTGATTGCCTTTTTTTTTGGGTAATTGTTGCAGGTATGGGATATGGCCCAGGACCTGAGCTGGGCCAATATAGCTATGGGTTTAGAGGTTCTCCAATGCCGGTTTGTCTTCAGTAAAACCATAAACGTCTATTGGCCTTTTTATTGGGGGGGTTGCGCTCATGTTTTTATGTCTAAAATAGGTTTCGAGCCCATGGTCTGGTGGAGCATTAGCTGAAAACAATGACAACATTGCTTCAAGAAAGCGCCGTGGAGGTAAGTGATAATATCCTTTTCACATCATTATACTTTTGATTGCATGTATTTTGTTTCTCCAGACTCATTTTAGTTTAATGGCTTCATCAATTACTGATTTGCTATGTTTGGCCCTGATGTAAAATAATTATTTTGATGAACTCATGGTATGATAGTTAACTGTCTTAAAAAGTGTTAGTTTTGTGTCTTTTCTATCATTAGATTAGTTCAGTCTAGAACTGGCAGCATTTCTTGGCATATTTATAGATCATATGTATGATTATACTTACATTGTCAGCTAATGAGAGTGGATAATAGTTTAACAGTTTGGTGAAACTGAAACATATTATCCTTCAAGCCCAGAAGTAGGTTTATAGTTAATCGATTCAGTACACAGGCCATTATGTTGAGAATTGCATGAAGTAAATAATGTTGATCAGCCTGTTCTTTTGCGGTAGAACCGTAGAACCATGTTTATCATAGCTCTTTCATATTTAGTTGTTTCAGTTCACTTCTCCCTTCGCCAGTTTTCTTGTTCCCATTTCTGATTTCTCAGCTGTTATGAAAATTCTTATCTGTAGGCCCTGATGGACTTTCTGAGGGTGACTGGACCTGCCCCAAATGTGACAACATTAACTTTTCCTTCAGAACCACTTGCAACATGAAGAAATGTGGAGCCCCGAGGCCAACTCCTGTAAGCATGATTACCCCTTTCTTGGACTGCTGTCAATACAACAATACTACTTTTATTTTGTGAATGATAGATCTTTTAATGTGTTTATATTATAAGATGGTTCTCTATGTTTCCTTTTTGTATTTTCGTATATATGCACAGTATAAATAAAGTGCACAAACCTTCATGGACAGTTTTTCGGATGAAATGATATGCCTTCCTGTCTTAACCACTGTGCAAATTAGCAAGACGTTTGAAGAAAAATAGTGTATGCAAATTGCTTCCTTCTAAAATTTTGTGTTTCGATGTAATCAACTGCTCTACTCTCGTAGGGAGGTAACACGAGCTTGTCTCGCAAGGACAATAGCAATAAGGAAGCCCCTGAAGGAAGCTGGACCTGCCCAGAGTGCAACAACCTGAACTACCCATTCCGCACGGTATGCAACAGGAAAGGATGCTCGTACAGCAAGCCAGCCCCGACGAATAACTGAACCCAACCTCGCGCACAGCGTACCATATTGTTGAGAGGCATAACTGAACTATTGTTGTACCCTTAGATTGTATCCTAGTCGTGTGTAATCTTTGAACTGCACAAAAATGTTTGTGCCTGGAGACGAGAGATTCTATTCGTTGTGTTTAATTTACTTATTATACCTTTTAAATGCTGAAAACAAGGGAAGAGCTATATCTATAAACTGTTGATCTGTTATACACAGCAATTGACGTCAATTGTTGCTGCTCTCTACTGATGATATATATACATCCTTAAATCATGCAATGTGTTCTCAAACTCAAGCGTCAACACAGACGTGTGGTAGAATTCGTCTCATCTGAAATTCGTAAATGGTCATTTGAACGTAGCATTTCTACAAACATAACATAGCTCGCAGAACGTGTCCCCTCTAACATGACCATAACTTTACATGGGCAAAACGTGTCTCCTCTAACATGACCATAACTTTACATGGGCTCTTCGGCCTCTTCCTAACCTAATAACGACGAAAACAGGGCCTCGAAGCTAACAGCAGCAAGAGAGGCCCCTAACTATGTAGCATCTGTATACATATATATATATATATAGAGAGAGAGAGAGAGAATCTTCACCGCCACTCCTCAGAGCCTTTAAATGCCGATACACTTTGCCCACTTGAACCAGCATGAAATCTTTTCCGGCAACCGGTAGGGTTCCAATGTCGCAGGATCCACCTCGAGGGATTTGGGATCTGTCCAAATGTACACACCACGCTCCTGTCTGCTGCCTGGCACCGTGTTGTCAAGGATCAACGCGACAAGGAGAGCCACCACAACGTTGATGGATAGGAGTGCATTCACTGCATAATTCAGCTGCAGGACATTTTAGACCGTTAGTAATTTGGTTGATGGAAAGATATTCTAGCTGCACGGGTGATGAAGGGAGAGAGAGCTCACCCCACTGCTGGCTGTGCGAACTGGTCCACTTGACGCTGCGGCATATGGAAGAAGATAGCTTGGCAAGATAAGGTTGGAGCTGGGTTCATACTGTTGAAAGTATGCAGGGATTGACAGGGAAATGAATAGTGTAAATCCAACTATTATCATGTTCCTGGAGCTTGCTGCTTGGGTGTATCGCAATGTGGACAAGCCGAGTGCAATAATTAGCGCCCAGGTGAAGCACAGAACAGAGGCGGCCAAGGCAAGAGGTATAGAGGCTAGGAGAGCTCCGATTTTACCTACAGCCAAGGAACTCAGCTTTAGGAAGTCCACACTTCATAAATAAATAATGAGATATAATTGCAATACAGAAGTGTCACATCGTACCAAAGAAGGAGAAGATGACTAACACGGCTGCCCCAAGCTGCAAAGCCCTCCTGCTGCCCATTTTGGTTGTTTCAAGGGTGTGTATGTTCTCTGTTAATGTTGTCGATCCTGTAGCTGTACCCCACACTCCAGCAATAAAAGTTGAAATCCCTTCAAGCCCAATTCCTCTGCTGACAACTCCCCGTGTTGGTGCGCTTAAATTTACCAGCAGCGATGCAGCATGGTACGATGAAAGCTGCATATGCACCAACATGTCAATGCATGCTAGCAATCAAGCATCCAAACTTCCGAAGTATTTTTTTTTTACGGTTGCTGATGAGTGTCTGTTCTGCTGATAGAAACTACTCACCGAATCAACTGAAGCAACCAGTGAAACTATTATCATGATGATACCCGTCTTAAAATGAAATGTTGGAGGGCCCCATTGGAATGGATAGGGAACCCTCACCCAGGCAGCAGTTTTCCATGCAGTGGAAACATCAGTACGACAGCGTCTCATGGTTTCTAAATGCCTTCTGCATGAATCCAATAATATGTTTGAACTGGGTATATTTGAGCTGCAGCCTTTGAAGTTATATGCTCCACCAGCAGTTAGGAAGAATGCATATGCCCATACAATTGCAACACTGAGGGGCACCTGCCAATACATCCCAGTGCAGTCAGCACACAACCAACTACCCGCACAAAGGGTGTAAAGGGAGAGGATTAGAAAAGTACCGCATAGACAAGGAAGATATGGTTGCCAAACAGGGATATTTTTCTCATGTACTGAAATGAATAAGTACATTAATCAGTAAGATATGGAGCAATACAAGTCAAAGGGGAAAAAACATGTCCAGTGACCATGATTAAAACACAAACAGGTATTAAGAAAGAGCAGGCAAGGAAACAAAAATGGTAAGATTTTTGTTCATCAAAAGAAAGCTGCAAGGTTATACCAGAGTGCACAGAAGAACCAACAGAATGAGGGGCAAGCTGATTTCTACACAGCTGCCAGCCTGAGGGAAACCATAACTAAAAAATGCCAAACCCACTGCAGCAATTGTTGGTGCCACCACTACCGGATTTATTAACCTGTAAAGCCATAGTTAGGCATTAAACATATTCCATTTCTGTGAGGTGTATTCTAGATTGTAAAGTTAAGCATGTGTGTTTCTTGACATACCTCAGAAACAGTGACATAAGACCAGTGTATCCTAATATTATCTGGAATACTGAACCAACAAGTATAGCTCCCTGTAGCTCCCTCATTATGTGCTTGAATTTCTGCATATCATATAAAACACATTTAAATTATCTGAGGCCCGTTTTTTTTTTAAAAAGTGAAAAGCTTTTCCCACAACCTACAAAGCTAAATCCTGATGATAGGTTTGACCTAGTGATGAATGTGCATAGTTCAGTGCAAGCACAGGCCATTCCACAACATAACCTCTTATATACTACGAAGGAAATATCAACGGGAATTGGATTGACATCGACACATTATTACATGAAGATCTTGGCTGCTCTGTAGGTCAGTAGGGAGTAAAGATGGAAAAGGTGCAGGAAGCATGAACACTAAACTGCTGCCCTACTGTGAGAGACTTTCATGGGTATTTGGTGGTCTGGATACACATGAGGTGAGTGTCACCCTGACAATAGATAAGTACAGGCAAATTTAGCCGCCAATTGACTCAGTTCACTGGTACAAAAAGCTTGGAACAAGTGTCAAAATTTACTAATTTAGCTCACAGCACATATACTTTGTGAAAGAGCTCTTTTGTCTACTTACTCCGGAGATATCATGTCAATTTGCATAGTTCATAAGCAAAATTACTATCAACTTCTAAGGCCAGACACCAAAGCATCTTAAGTTCCATTGTCTGCACTCTGCACCATTATCTGAACACCTGGTACACGAAAAGAAGAGATTCCCCAGGAATCCTCCTAGCGATTTAGCTACGATGGACCTCCCCTTTCCAAACAGCCCCCAATTTGGATCCTAAATGCACTGGCTTTATATCCAACAGTTAGTTGAGCTTGACACACTACATGATGTCACCCCATTTGAGTCTCTCAGAAATCTCAGATGATGCAGGACATAAAGTGCAGGTAAAGTAAATGGGGCTCTAGGATTGAATCATACATTATCACTAAGATTTCTGAACTCCTCAGAGTTCGCAATTACCAACGCCGGAGCCAAATATACAAAGGAGCTTCCTTGAATCAATGGAAGACGAGAACCCAAAAAGGTATGTAGTATTGTAGTAAGACCAGAGACTAATAACATGGTGGAGATGACTGTTGCAGTATCCTCCTGCCACATTAAAGGAATTTATTATTTGAAGGTGGTTTTCAACGTAAATAAGTGCAATCAAGAAAGGAAGGAAAGCTTCATACATCAGAACCACCCATTGCAGGTACCAGTATCAAAGGAACAAAGACAAGTGAACCAGCCATTGACAGGTAATGTTGTATGCCATAAAATATGAGGGGCGCTGCAATTGGAAAAAGGAAATTATGTCAATAGTTATCATAGCAGTTATAATTGAATTGACATAAAAATTTATCAAACAGTGAAAGAATCACAAATATGTATAGCTATTTTCCTTTAGTTGGTAAATTATGGAAGCCTTTCTACCAATATTTTCCCTCATAAAAGGGATCCTTACAACATGGAATGGATTCTCTCAACCAATACATTAACAAATGATCTAACGCATGCTGCTCCTACAAAAGTGTGATTGTCTATTTCATCCTTTGCCAAATAAAGTGATGCAAAGTTATCAGCAAACCTAAGATGTGTTTTTAAATCCTAGACCCTAATTATTTCACTTAAATCAGGAAGGGATGGGATGACAGCTAAAAGGACTCCACACCTCCAGCCTTAGTTCTTTTATTTCCTACTAGTAGGACTCAAAAGATGGCAGATTATGTTATGGGAATGAGATATAAATCCTGTTAATATCTCTATGATAACACCAGGATGGGAGATTGTTTACTAGACTTTTGATATGCATCCATGATGCAATCTAAAAGATAAAGAATTGATACGTTATGCACAGAATGCACATCTAAAATTATTCAGCCTGTTCGGTTTGCTGGTTCGTATCGTTGCTGGTTCGTGAAGAAGTACTGCTGGCTGGTTTGTGTGAGAGAAAAATATTGTTTCGGCTGGAAATTTACGATCGTTTACGACAAGCCACAGCCAAACGAACAGGCTGATTGATTTCCCAAGTTTTTTATACTAAAAAATGCTTTTCAACTATTACTGGTTTAAGAAATGACCAGTTTAGTCAATTCACACTACAGATCTCGTTCCATTTTCAACCCTTTTCTTCATTACTCACCAATGGAAACCAGCGACATTGACAATTATTCGACCAAAACTGACTTCGACTAGTAGCAAATAATTGGACACGAACTGAAGTATAAGTATGACGACTATCACTATCAGGGGGACTATTAATTACTCCTAGAACATCACTATCATCAAGGCTCGACCAACAAAAAATCGTCTGCACAAAATGCAGGTTGCAATTCGCCATTATGTTAGTACATCTGAATGGAATACGTATGAAGCAATACAAGCTTGAGAGCAGCGAACTCACCCCACCCGGGGTTCTCGGTTACACCGCACCGGAGTCCTCCCGACGCCTCATACAGCGGGGCCGTCTCGGCCGCGGCAGCGTCGGCAGCCCCCTCATCCTCGTTCGCCCACTGTTCCTGGTAGTACGCAGCCAGCTCGGCGTCCCTCTCCTCCTCCTCCTTCTTCCTCCTCGCCTCGGCCTCCTCCGCCTTCCGCTTCGCCTCCGCGTCCGCGACCGCGACCGCGACCGCTGCGTTCCCGTTCCCGCCCGCATTGGCCGGCGTCGGATCCCTCTCGACGCCGCCGTTCCTCCTCCTGGCGTCCCTCCCCGCGTCCGGCTCCGCCGACCTCGGCACCGCCTCCTCGCGGCCGAAGCCCGGCGGGATCTCGAGCTCGCCGCGGAGGTCGATGCGTCGGCGCGGGCGCCCGCCCCGGCCGCCGCGTCCGCGGCCAGGCGCGGGCCCGCGCTCCAGGTCCAGCGGCGGCGCGGGATCGAGGTCGTCCTCCGTGTCCGGGTCCCGCTCCCGCTCCGGCGGCGGGAGCGGCGGGCGGCGCGAGGCGGCCAGGGGAGGCGGCGGCGGCGGGGGCTGCGGCGCGGCGGCGGAGGAGGCGAAGGAGGAGTTGGACTCCCCCGAGAAGAAGGCCGAGGGGTGGAACCCCGTGCGGCGCGCCCAGGAGCGCAGCTCCCGCGGGTTGCGGTCGCGGTTGTTGCCCATGAACGGCGGCACCCGGTCGCCGTCGCCGCCGCCTCCTGCATCACCCGCCCCCGCGCCGCCTCCGCCTGCGCTGGCGCGGCCCGTGGTCCGCCGCGAGCTCGGCATCGCCGCCGCGCTGCGAGCTCGAGGGGGAGGGGGCTGAGCGAGCGAAGCGGAGGAGCGGAGTGGAAGCGACGCGACGCGAGCGAAGGCAGCTAGCTACCCGTACAACGAGTGAGAGTGAGAGTGAGAGTGAGAGGAGAGAGAGTGAGAGGTACCACGTCGCTTTTACAAAGCGGCAGAAGCTGTTGGGGGGCGAATGTTGAACCTGTCACGGACGTGTGGCCCCCACCGGTACGGCATATGCTGGGCCCAGCGGCAGGGAGTGGTGGCAGTTGGTGCGGGCGCGTGCTGGTTTATTCCGGGGTGGGTGCGGGCGTGGGGTGTGGCGTCGTGGCAATTGTAGCTTGGATGGCGGTGAACGGAAAGCAGAGAGACGTTGCGGTTGCGGAGATTTCCAAGCAGCATAGATTAACCGAAACTGTGGGAAAAAAAAAGATATTCCAGGTTAATAAAAACAGCGAGGTTCTAATCAGCACTAATCACTGGCATGAGATTAATTAATAGAGTTTGGTTCACTAATCACTTTCCTAGGGCTGGTTAATCAAGTTTATCGGAGGACAAAGACAAAGGGCCCAGAACCAACCCCTGCTGCTAGCCAGGTGTCAGCGGCCTGCGGGCAGGTGGAGTGGTGAGTGATTTTCTTTCCGACGAAGCGTCACCCGTCAGTGACGGCTGTCATGAGCCACCGATCAGCGTGGGGATGCGGATGCGGCGGCGGCCATGTGGTCGCTGTCTGCACGTACGCGGAGCTGCGTCACCAGCCTGTCGGTTGGGTTGGGCGAGGGCGACGGATGTCGTCGTTGCACTTGCACCGTAGACCGTACGCGTATACGTATCTGCTCAACTCAGGCAACTACAGCCTGTTTGATATGGTAGGTGTGTATATATTGAGATATACGTAACCGTTGGTGGGATAGGTTGTTAAAAGAAGGTGCGGAGCTAGAGTAAATACGAGCGGGTGCATCTTGCTCTATGGATCCAATGATCTATGATATATCGTCCTGTTCGTTTGGGCTTGGCTGATAAAATATGGCTGAAAGTACTGTTGGTTGATTTGGTGCGAGAGAAAAATACTGTTCGTACTGAAAAAATATGGCTTATAAGTCAAACAAACGTAAACGAACCGGACGTATGGGCGTAAATATAGTGAAAATATACCTTTATACTGTGTTTTCAGTGGGCCGCACCCAGTACTTTGAATATAGCTCCGCCCATGGTTAAAAGTGTGTGATGCTTACTGTTTTAGCAGTTAAGGCATGTATGTACTCTTTTTTAATGTTATTTGCATGGTTGGAGCATGGGAACGTGGAATCATGTGAAAAAAATTGCTAGATACTTTTGGTTCATTGGAACATATACTAGTGCTCCATTGCATCTATCCTTTTCTTCTCCTTTTCTGAGTGTCCATGCATCAATCATTTTTTTATGGTGATTCTCTTTACACGCAGTTTACATGGATAGTTCTTCCGGGTCAGTTTGTGCGCTCCCTATCTGATCGTATGATCCGTCAATTCAGAGCAGAGCTTGCTATCCTGCACACACAAATGACTTTTGTCGGCAAAAGATGTAAAAAGGCAGGTTTTAAAAAACGATCCCATATATCACTTTGTTAAGTATACACCCTTGTTTTACAAAGGACCAAGTTTTGTTAAATACTAGTGAACATGCACCTGCGTGCCGCACGTGTCTACAAAACAAAACATTTGTTCATCTTATCCTAGTATTTGCAAAAATCAAGATAAAGGGTTCATGTAAAATATGCAGTTGGATGCTTTTCAATGAATTCTTCAAGTTGGAAGGTAAACAATAACAAATAAGATTAATTCACAAAACTCTTTCAAAATGGACATGTCTCTGATGAAGTCATTCAATCGATATAGTAATAATAATTCACAAGCCAAGATCCACACAAACACCAAAATCACACAAGAGATCAATGGAGTATCCACTGCTCGTGCTTCTCCACTTCAACCACTCGCTGTCAACTTTGTTCTGCAGGTCCAATAAAATAGAAGGTTTTAATTCTCCAGACCAAATAAATTAGCATAATCTATGTGAAAGCATCTTTGCTCCTTTTAAATTTATGTTTAGTTATTGAGCCAAATGCAGATAATTCAATTTGTTGTTGATAGTGTAGCAGCATATCCCAGCATTACACATCTAATTTCTAGGTGCCAAGAGAATGAAAGCAGATTGAGAACGCCATGGCAGCCTCCTAAAGCCCTAGTATATACTAATATAGTACATAAATGACCTTTACCTTTTTCAAATGCTCTAGTCTCTCCAGCACAGGAAGGAGTTCATCAGGAAATGAGGAAAGACCTTTTGCAGAAGCACTGGGACAGTATCAATGCAGAGCTGCATGAGGGGCAAAAGCATAAGTAGCAGGCGTTATTTTTCATAAAACAAAATAGCATGGCCCTTCCTTTGCAAGGTGAAAATCACCAACTTATACAAGAAAAAGAGCACTGCTGAGGATCCTATCATATAACTATTATGCAATGTGGAATGGGACTTTCTAATGTAGGAACAGAATAGTGAGCTATATAACCTTTAGTTAAACTGATAAGCATTCTCACTCGTCCTAAAAATGAATAAGCTGAATGGTAATGGCACATTCCGCTATTTGGAGTAGAAGGGTTATAAGATGTCTCAGTTGCCATCTGTGATTGCAATGCACCTCCAGCAAATTAAAAACATGATACAAACCATATTGTTGAAGGATTAGGTACACAAAATCAGCCAGCGTCAAAACCAAAAAAAATATTGCAAATGAATCTGAGACCAAAATAAGAGCTTTACTTCTTACAGATGTTATCATTGGGAGAGATGCAATCTTGCCTCATGCATACTTTTAGTATCTCATCAACCTCCTTTCTGGAGTCTGGACAGCTCATTTAAGTCACAAACCTAGGTAACAAAATCAGACAGGTTAGCTTTAGTTATTGCAGGAAAAGTATGAACTACTACAGAGAATTCTAAACTCATTTAAGTCACAAACCTAGGTAACAAAATCAGACAGGTTACCTTTAGTTATTGCAGGAAAAATATGAACTACTACAGAGAATTCTAGATAATAGGAACATTTCTCCCAATTCCAGATCTTTATTTCGAGTTCATGTTGCCTTCAAGTAAATTCGTGACCATGCAGGTCAGAAACACCAATACCTTGTTTAAAAGCGTATATTTTTCTTCCCCTGCTCTTTCTAGGGCAAGTGTTACTGAATTCAGAGATTAGAAACCATTTGTAGTGCCGGGTGCTGCTGATCACTATTATGGCCATACAAAACCTGCAATACAGTCAGTGTCAATATTTGGACATAGGAACTAATCTCTATGCCCCTCATTTGTGCCGTCTGAATTTATTTTAATAAGAAAATCTCAATTATAACTTGATTCTGGTTAGTAGCATGTAGAAGTATTAGAAAAGTCATGTGGGTGCATAAAGCCATAATGCCATGATAATATAAGTATAAGAAAATAATAAATCATAAAGACAACTGTTTAGTAGTGCAAGAATAAGCATGCACAATTAATCCACTAAAGATAATTATGATCTGAACACTGAAGATAGGTGCTTGGTAAATCCAGACACCGAAGAAAAAAACAGAGGTACGTAAGTGCAGTATTTGACCTCATCTACTATGCAACATTCTCAGACTGATTACCGCACATAGATAAATGCATATCTTACTTTCTAATTCAACAAGAGAATCCATAGCAAATTTGGGTTCTGATTACAAAGGGTCATTCGAATATGTCCTAGGAGCACGGCATAATAAGCAAGAAACGGAACAGTGGATTCCCTCAGTGAATTCCCCAATAACCATACCTACAAATCCACAAATGGAGGCTTGGCATGTGGTGGACGCCACCTAGCCATAATTTTTCTTTCCACTAAAAATGGGACATTGCTTGAAACGGCATTTTTTGTTGCTCACATGTTTTTCATGCTTATCCTCATGATCTACAAACAAATGACAAGTGAAGTGAAAATTTGTATCTATAAGCATATTGTGTAAATTTGTATCTATAAAAGTAGTCATATAATGACCTTCACATATTGCCTTATAATTTTCTAACTGTCTAGCAGGATGATCTTAAGTACAGCAGAAAGAAAGCCATGAAGGGAGGCGGCGGTTTTGCGTCCGGAAGAGGAGGGGTAGTGGACGACGGTTTTTTTTATTTGATTTGAGGCGACGGGGACGACAACGCCGAGAAAGGAAGGGAGGGTGGGCAGCGGGCGGGTATGCGTGGGTACGCAGGCGGGTAGGCGTGGAGTACGGTGAGAAAAAAATCCAACGCAAGACGTCGGCGAGAGAGAAGCATGCTGTCAATGTTTTCGTTTAGGTCCACTTGTCCGATCAGACGGGAGATTGGTGGGTATAAAATCCTTTATAATATAGATTTATAATATCAAATAAATATCATTAGATTAATTATAAAATATATTTTTATAATAAATTAATTTAGAGTTATAAATATGAATACTATTTTCTAAAAACTTAATCGTGAATCACTTTACGTGACACGCAACCTATAGTTGTATTCTATCTGTGACTAGTACTAACGTCACACACGAATGAAATAGGGTGTTTGGTTGCTCCTCCTAAATTTTAGTCGCTGTCCCACCGAATGTTTAGACGCATGCATGGAGTATTAAATATAAACTAATTACGAAACTAATTGCATAGTTTGCGATTAATTTGCGAGACGAATCTTTTAAGCCTAATTACTCTATGATTTGACAATGTTTTACTACAGTAACATGTGCTAATGATGGATTAGTTAGGCTTAAAAAAATTATCTCGTAGAGTACTAACAAATTATATAATTTATTTTTTTTTATGAGTATCCGAACCTCGCATAAAACATTCTCCGATACACTTAGCCGGATCAAACACCCGCCGGTCCAAGATATTCGGTGAAACCGTATTGCTGATGCGACGCTTCTGTCCCTCTATCTGGCACGTGGGCCTGGACCCCGGACCCAGACAGCTGCGTCGTGTGCCCGGCGCCTCGGCCGACGGCAGGTCGCTACGAGACAAGGGCCTTCTTGTTCACTTTTCACGCCCAATCGCCCATGGACCATGGTCCGTCCCTTTGGAAAGCTGCTCGTGCTGACTTGCGTGCTGCCTTTTGTAAAGAACTGCGCTGGATCTGATGCTTTTTCGAATAGATAGATTACTATTATCTCAGTGAATAGTATGCCTACTTGAGTGGCGCACAGGAGCTCTCGTCCCTGGAGTACGCCGTCCAGTGTCCGGTGAAATTGGATCCTGGAACTTGCATAGGAATGTTCAAGGAATTCAACTATGAGGTCGTACGCCAAAGGTCACACACTCAAAAACTATTCGGAAATTATTTTCGGTATATTTTCCTCCATAATCCAAGCAACTCAATTCAACAATTTTCATACCATCACTAGGGCCCCACTCGTTTCGTTGAAAAACAAGCCGAAACATTGTTCCGGCTGATTTGTTATGAGAGAAAAACACTGTTCTAGCTAAAAAAAAACAAGCTGAAAAAACGGATTATAAGAGAAGCGAACAGAGCCCTTCAAGATACGTTTACAAAAATCAGCACCAAACTCACTAGAATTAGTACTGAATAAAGAAGCAGAGATGGTGTGGACCTTGGTAGAGGCAGGAGTAGCCTCAACATCAAGAAGTAGGAGTAACCACAACATAAGGTACACATGCCAACCTGCCAACTTCCAAAAAAGACACACCAAATGCACATATCCCGCCATCAGGAGATTCAAGACAAAAATGAAGAACTGATAATACACTACCATTGCCAATCATCAGTAACCTTTATTGTCGCAGTAACAACAGCCGGCTATATATACACAATACAATTGCACGGCAACTCAGACCAGCAGCAAAATTCTGTCAGCAGCCAAAAGTGCAGGATACTGCTGCGATATGCTCTAGGCGGACACTAGATGTCTAGATGACCCCAAGCTTAGCTGCACACAACATCGGAATAAAATGCTATCGTCCTCCGCTGGCAGTCCTGCACTGCCAGTAGCTCCACATCGAACACTTCGAACTGCTTCGCACTGAAGAACGTCGAAGGACCAACCTTGAGCAGATGCAATGGAGATGTCAGAAACGGTGTGCCATGACGATTGATGATAGGCTGATAGTTAATAATGACTAGGCTAGTACTATTTGTACTTCTGGAGATAATATTTAGCACGCAGTAGGTCTACACTCGCACATTTTCAAATAGTTTTAGGTGGGGACAATATTCTTGTTTTAATGTCTACAATCTCCTCTTGTTTGTTGAGGCTCACATGCCACACTGGTTTGGGTAATTTTCACATTATTTGATGTTTCTACTTTTCCTTTTTCTTTTGCGTTAGAAACCTTTTAACAAGTGTCATTTTTCTTACCATTTCAGTAAGGTTCTTTCCATAATGTTTTAAATGGAAAAAAAAACAGTAAGACTAGAAAAATGCCAAAACGATCCATGCATGCAGGAAACTCATGTATTTATTCATGAACAAAATCCCTCTTGTTTCTGGTCTCTACATAAGAAGTTAAGGCCTCAGATCTTATCACACATGAATTTTTATGTATTGTTAAATGGATATTATGTCAGGAAAAGGATAGACTATTATTGCAAGAGCAAAATACACAAGCACTCCATAAATTTGTTCTGTGGTGTCATCTAGGTCCCCCAACTTGTTAAGTGTGCCACTTGAGATACAAATCAGTCTGATCAGTAAAAGCTTAGTCGCACACAAACACAGCACGTAGTATGCACTATACATGATAGCAGTGATGGTCATGAGCATGTAGTAGAGCACAGGACATCTCGTACTCCATGCAAGAGTGCCACATACATAGTTAATTGTTAATTAGGGTGATATAGACCTCATGTGATATACTTAGTTTATGGGCCTAGGTGTGCATTTTAATAGTTCAGAGACCTAGATGACACCACTCGACAAGTTTAAGGACTGCTGGTGCATCTTACTTTTATCGCAATATAAAGTACATGGAGGAATGGAAAAAGTAGCTACACTTGTACTAAGGAAGTACTACCTCTGATCCCATAAATATAAGTCAATTTAGCTTTGTCCTAAGTCAAACCTACCTAGACTTGACCATCAATTACTAAAAAATCACATAAATTGACAACATCGTGTGGAAGTTACTAGATGCATCATGAAGCATGCTTTCATGATATGTACCTCTTTTTATTTGAACTATATATTTTGGAGATATTGTTAGTCAAAGTGTGATATTGGAGACCGCGTTGATGTTTTAACGGACTTATAGTTGGGATCGGAAGGAGTACATAAGTTCAAGTCTACTACGCAAAAGAAGACAGTAACTTACAGGAGGACCAAGCTCTGGAGGTATTATAATTCTTCTCTTACCACCTGGTTTCATGTCCCGTATGCCTTCTTCAAAACCTGAAGTATCAATGTCTAAAATGAGATGTGATCTATTACAACTTCACATCAAACCAAATTCATAAGAGGAACATTTCAATTTTCAAGTTGGATTTACAAAAGCAGCTCCAGCAAGCACTAAGAATACTGGTAGTTGCATCAGGGGCCCAGGAAAAAAACTATTGAGACAGTGAATACTTTCCTGGAACTAGAGTTCCATTCCCTAACCGAATTTTTGCAGGGGAACCCTGAATATAGGTGCTATCTATTCTTCGTCCTGCTTCATTGTAGCCCACATAATGGAATATAATCTGTAGATGAACTGAAGAAAGTCAGTATCATGCAAAAAGTAAGCATGCTACAAACATAACCGGAAAGAACTGAAACATATCAGAAACATATTTTGCAGCAATGTAGACCGATTTCTTAGTTCTAAAACCGAGTTCTTTACATGGATCCTTATCCAGAACAAAATCCTCACGGTGGATAATTTGCAACTAAGGAATTGGCCTCATCAGGATCACTGTGTCATGTGCAATGGGCCATTCTCCTGCGTGTTCGAGAAAAATGTGCAATGGGCCATTGGAAACCGGCCTTCACCTGTGCCCGCTATGCCCTGTAGCTAAAGAGGTTTGGTGTATTGTGTTGGCATGGGAGCACTTTGACACGGATTTAATCCGGCATCAGACCCAACCAACAGAGATAAGAACATGGTGGGAACAAGCGGCAAACAAAGTCCCAAGGGAACGACGATGACACTTCAACGGGGTGGTGATATACACGATGTGGAACATTTGGAAGGAAAGAAACAGAAGGATTTTCCAAGACGTGGCCATGGATGCTCGACAAGTGGCCTTGAAAGCCAAGGAGGACACGCTTTAGGGTGCTTAACAACTCGACTTAGCCTCCACTGTGTAACCCCCCAAGGGGAGTAGGAGCTGGGTGTTTCCTATTTTTCTGTGTGTGCCCGGTGGGGCTAGCCGGACTTCTGGGCTTTCCTGTACATATAACTTATTTCCTTCCTTAATTGAGAGGCAGAGCTCCTGCCAAGTTTTCGAAAAAAAAAGCAAACACCAAACAGGATACTTAGACCATCCTTAAGCAACACACTAGATAAATAGCCAACTAGGCCAAACATAACAAGTAGTAACTAATGACGGTGAAAGTGGACCAAATCGATCTTTTTGACACACATCTTCAAACAAACCATATTAGATAATAGACAAATAAATGATTTTATTCATATCCAATACCACCAAGATTGTATTGATCAGGTACACATGAATAAATAGTAAATGAGCAGAAGAAAATAAAACCGTTGCTTTGGAGGAAGAACCTGCTGACCATCCTTTGGAGAGTCACCTGTACCAACTTTAATGTCCTCATACATTAGTCCAGAGTCCCGTGTAATGTAGTTGTCCGTTGTCACTACTTTGACCTGGAAACCTGAAATGCATTAAATGCCGCATGGTTAAACTTTACAGTTCTAGCAAGTTTGAAGCTAGAAGGAATTGTTCCCAGGAGATCTCATTGATGAAGGTTACTCTCAGACAAATAAATGTATCAACTAAGTCACTAAAGGCACTGTATTGCACTACCATTCCTTCAAGCAAACATTATGTGGTACTTAAGAGAGAAAATAATACACTCATAAAGTTTTCCAGAATCAAATGTCCTGTGCTGCTACAGAAAATTTGATCTGTACTTACAATTCTTTATTTTTTTTCAAAGAACAATGCACTTGCTAACAAAAACTATGTTGCAGTGTTGCCCTCGACAAAAATAGTTGTACTTTTATTTTTTCTTTCAATATTCAGACAGCAATATAGCACTCTTGTCAATTTACAGTGGTACAGATACTATGTCCGTGTCATTTTCCACATTGTTCATAAACTGAAAGATAAAACTAGGGAATATCAAAGGTGACAGTGACACCGTAAATTACAAAACCATATAATCTTGGGCAATCCGGTATTCCCAAATTCCCTTGGGACTCATAAATTGATATAAGCAACATCCAAGACGTCACATGTATGAGAAATAACTTCTACACCAAATGATTGCAAACTTTGTTTTGGTAATAGACAATATGATGCTTATTTGTTTGCATACTTTTAGTTTTCCCTAGAATTACACCCAATCTATCTAGAAAATATATAATCACATTCAATCAAGAAAAGTGAGTTGTAAATGACATCTGATAGAAACTGAGATGATAACAACAGATTATGAAGAATATGACATATTCTATGGCCCATAACGTGTAAGACAAGATCAGTAATATGATTATTCACCTTCTCTGATGAAGTTCGGGAAATCCTCAGGGGCACGGTTGGCTTCCTGAATCTTCTTATTCTGCTGAAGCAGCCGCCTTTCGTCGTAAGGGTTCATGGTTTTACTCTTCCCATAGGCAGAGAACGCCACTGACAGCGCCGGCGAAGCCAGCAGCAAAGAAAAGGCAGCTCGCCTCCGGATCCTTCTCCTTACCACGTCTTCCTCCTCACTGCCGCTCAAGATACTGCAGTTTTTGCACAGCAGGAGTCTCTATTCACGATACCATTGTATGCACTAACAGCACTGTAATTATTGATATAAAAAAAAGACAGGAGTGTGCAGTGCAAGTCTCTGAAAATGTAAAAAATGAGCACTCTACGATGGCGTGTGCCAAGAACAACACTTCACCAAACAAGAAGACTATCAAGTACTATCAACGAAATAACTGCGCAACAGCGACACAAATGGCGTTAGCAAGCATTTCCAATGGCTGAACAAGGGCTTACCATACTACTCCCTTCTCCTTCCTCCTTGCACCAGCGGATGCCGTCATGCACAGAGCTCGAGCGGCCAGCCCTGCAATAGTCGCAAGCACAAGCAGGACCCCACAATCAAAATTGGGGCGGTGCGAGAAAACTGAGGAACGAACACGACCCTGCGCGTCTAGGCAAGCAATCTCGCCAGCAAGGAGGAGGAGGAGGCCTCACGATTGCAGGAGGAGAGCACGGAGCGGGAGGAGGGCGTCAGCTCCATTTCCTCTCCTCCCCCAAATGGCGCGCCTCGCCTCTGTGTCTCCTCTTGCCTGTGCACGCAGTTCCTGCGAAGGGGATAAGCTGATCGGCGGGTTTGGATTTTGGGTTTTGGGTTCGCTTCCATTGCGAAGAGCGAACTGGACGGCATCCAGTCCGTTCCGTTCCGTTCCGACTGCGGGCGCTCGGCGCACGGGCCGAGGTGGACCGCGCCCAGCCGCAGGCTGAGGCTGCGGACGAGATGCCGGGAGGGCCTACGCGTCAGTGAGCCAAGCGCGCCGCGTCGCATCTGCTGGTGGACCCCGCGCCTCGTGATCACGCTCTCCAGGTCCAGGGCGGGGAGCCATAGGCATCTCCTCCGTTCCTCCCGCAGCCGCCGAGACGCGAAGCGCGAGCGGGAGGAGACCATGTCACGGTGGCGCGCCGCCGCGTCCAGCATCTCCGCCGCCGCCGCCGTCGCCTCCCGCAACTCTGCGGCGGAGGCCCGCGTCCTCTCAAGGGCCTTGGCGAAGGCTCCCTCGCCGCTTCCGCTTCCTCTCCAAACCCTCTCGAGAACCTTCGCCATGTCCGCCGCCGCCACGGCCACGTCGCCCGGCCCTGGCGCCTCCTCCCCGTCCGCCGGACCGAGGCCCGAGGTACCGCCGCTCTTCCAACTCGCGCACGCCACTTGGGTTCTCTGTTTGCACCGTGTGATCTCGATTGTTAGGGTGAGCTGGTTGAGTGGTTGTTCTGAGTAGCTACTGGGATTTGGCGATGGAAGTCATTTGAGATCGCGCATTTTAGGCCGCAGTTGTTGCGTATCCACGTTAGTAGCAACCGGATCACCTATAGGGCTGCTCATGTGGGAAAGGTTGGTTTTTTCATGCATGTAGGAGTAGTCTGCTCTGCCTCAGATTGTGCAAATTCCTCCAGTGTTAATATGCGACTTGTGCTTGTTTTTGTGGAACTTGGTTAGTATTAGTAGCTCAAATTAGCTGTGTTCTGTTTATCCAGAGGACTGTGTGGCATTCAAATTTTACATCCTTCAGGCCTCCTTGTTGTTGCTTGTGATCTATTTACCGGGTCAAATTAGTAATTGCACAAAATGGCAAATACTTTGGTTCTGCATTGTTGTGGCTCTGGTTGTTTATATATTTTTGCGACCGTATTCCACATTTCCACCTTGCCACCATTAGATTATTGTATGACATAATGAAATAGGTGTAGACAGGTGACACATTTTTTAAGCTTATGGCTTACAAGATGTGTATTTGCTTGGAGATGCAATAAGAGGATATGGAGTCAAACAAGTTATTTCTCCTTTGTACATCATTGCATTTGTCATTTGTCAATGCTGATCAATGCTGCTCAATGCTTCACTTTCTGTGGATCTGAGTATCTCACATTTTGACAAGGATCTGATGCTTTGATTACCATTTAGCCATGATTTATTTTTAACTCCTATACTTGCAGCTTAACAGATTGCTTTTCTATTTCACAGATCAGACTGAATTCTATGTTCTTATCGAAGCCCTGTTCATTAGCATTGCCACCTGACTCCCCTCATAGAGCAGTGGATCCACAATATGAAGGCATCAAGCGATTCCTGCTCACGCTGTTGTTGTTCTACAGTAAGCAAAGCAAGTCCATCAGAGGAGCAAATGTTGTTTATGATCGAATCACTTCTCAAGTTGATGCACCTGCTATTTATGATGGTAAACTTCCTGCTTATTACAGGATCTGTTTGATTTTTTTTTCATTTGATGTTTGTTTGCCAGTCTTTCATTTTGCTCTGTTCTAATGCTAAAATATGCAGTCATTTTTTTTTATAAGTTGCATAGTTGGTTAACAGTTTGTTAAGAAGAATATGTTGGTGGTGGCCATCAATATCTAAATAGTTGATATACATTAGTTTTAGCAACAAGAGCTTGATGATAAATTCCTGATATGCTGATGCATATTGCTCATTCTGAGCTTGTATGGCATAAGTTTACTGGCTGCCCCCCTGTAAAACTAGTAGCTTCAGTGGAGGGCACCTGCCAAAGATATGTAATTGCTACTGGTACACGTTTTATTTTCTCATAGGGAATGTTTATCCCTACTGCGCTGTATGTGCTACAAGTTGCTGTTAGGTGTAGTGAAGAATTAATTCGTAGCTTGTTGTGCAAAACCAAAGGATTGAGTGATTTTTGTTCAGGCAGAAATCAGTATCATGGTAGGATGATTGAGTTTTTGTTAAATGATTTATTTGAACTTTTATCTTTTATCTTTTTATGATCATGATATATTGAGACAGAAATATCTTACATAGTTACATGTACCTTTGCAGTTTTTCAGTTGGAGAAAACATTTAAGACAACATTTTCATTGCTTGTTCTCCATATGTGGCTTGTTCTACGCCGCTTGAAGGAAGAAGGGAAGGATGGTGTTAAGTTCGGACAGTACATCTACGAAATGTACAACCACGATGTAGAGCTCAGAGTTTCAAAAGCTGGGGTAAGCTGTTTGCCTGTTTTATATAAATTTGTATATGGTTACTATATGCATTGCTATCATCTTGATTCGTGGAGGTAATCCTCATTGTTTGCCTTTAAGAACTATCTGTTGATTGGTAATATGCTTTACCATCCTACACCGCTGACGTAACTTGTTATTGCAATTTTGAAGCTTTCTTGAATATTGGTTTGTGTCACATCAGTAGTGTTCATACAGTTGGACACCATATTTTTTATGTTGTACTGTGAAGTAGTCCTGCAGTTCTTTTTCTGATTTCAATGTATGCTGCCCTCGATTTTGCATTGGGATACTATCACATTGGGAGACCGGGACAGTAATCACCTACAGGTTACGCTCATTCCTCAAATGAGCAACTTGTTAACATTAGTCCTGCATCATGTAAATGATTTTCATGTGCAAAACCAAGAGCTGAAGTGCAGAACTTCTCGTATGTTTTAGCACTGCCTGTTCCCTTCTGATCAAGGGTGATATGACATTTAGAACGAGCAAATTAGTTCAAAAATAAGTAATCCTAAACATCGTATATTTAAAAATGGAGGGAGTGGTATTCAATCATATCTTCAGTTCCTCTTGAATGATCAGAGGATTCTTACTTTTTATGTGTTCTACCTCTAGCGAAAACTGGTTTATATAACATGCTAATGCATTCTAGGTTAACTTGCTCCTGATAAAATGGATGAAGGAGCTAGAGAAAATATTCTATGGAAACATTGTGAAGTATGATGCTGCGATAAGCCCAGAGGCTCGTCAAGATGATCTTGTAAATGTCATCTGGAGGTAACTATGCCAAGCTTCTACCTAACAACCCAAGTAAAAAATTACTTCAAGGGCTAGGTTCAATACAGAAGGAATGTTTTGCCTGGACATACCTTGCAATTCGAGCTGATTTCCTTCAGTTTTGTTCCACACATGTATATATCATTGACTCTGTTGGTGACACTGATGCTGTACGTATCAGGCTGTGTGGACAAGTACTTCCAAACTGCCCTGCTTCATGGAGTTCGCTCCATATATTGTCCCTACTAAGTGAATGAAATAGCAAACTGTTTTGGTGCTTCTGTTGATCATTCCAACAGTTTTACAGATTCTATGCTAAGCAACTTATACAAGGAGACTAGTCAAATGTGAAATTTCTTTGCTTTGCATTCTTAATGAATTTGATTGAATTTGTGAATGTAGTGACTTTCTTTTAAAAAGTAGAAAATCAATTTCTTTGCTGTTATGCTGTTAGACCCACCATGGTAGTTATCGCTCCTTCCAAATTATAGTTCACTTAGCTTTGTCCTTTGTGTCAAACTTCTCTAACTTTGACCAAGTTTTGAGAACAATATATTAACATCTATCTATAAGTTCAAATCAATGCACTATCATGACAAATTTTACGGAGAATTTAATGAAACTTATCTGAATGTACACTATAATTTGACCTGGGACAAAGCTACAGTGCACTATAATTTGAAACTGATCGAGAATGTGATAGATGTGTTGCTGTCTTTCTTTCACAATAGAAGTCTTCTGGCATTAATGTGTGATGGGTACATGTATTGAATGCTAGAAATATTTATGCTGAGGAAGGTTCAGAGGCTATGGATGCGGCTGCTGCCCCTGCTGTCCAGGTAAACTCCTTTTCATGATGGAGACAACTAACCTATCAAAACATGGAGTCATCTTTCAGCTTTCACAACCTAAAAGCTACTTGTTCTGTTAATTTTCAGGCATTGGCAAGATACACACGAAGGGAGGCAACTTGTCTATCATTGACTGGTTAGATTTCTGCAACTCTTAAAACATTTTCTTCTTGAATAAGTTGAACTCACTAGATACTTCTTGTCTGGTATATATTCTAACTACAGACAAAGATTCTATGTTCTCTGGAAACTTCAAATTCACAACCCTGCTGCCGGCAACTCCCAGTCCCAGCCCAAAGAAGCCTGTGCGATGAACTGCCTTGGTACATCCACATTTCATATGAAGATTTGAAAACAGCAGGATCAGTGGATATCTATCATTCTCTCAGCAATACAAATAACAGGCTTCTTCCAGCAGTTTATTCTGGGGTCCTCACGATTCAAACCCTTTTGATGGATATACTTGGTTCTAGATAGGAAGTTTATTTTGTTAATCTTACTAGTATTTGCTCTAGTAGGCCACCCACTTGAATGGAGCATTTTTGTCTCTTTTTTATGGTAATCTTTTTCCTTTGGCTGATTTGGACTCTGGACATCGTGCCAATGGGAAGTGATAGAGAAGTAACCATACAAATGCATTGTCTAAATATGTACTATTGCTTGGAAGTCATAGCTGGGTGGTTTGGGGAAGAATGCAGATGCAGTCACCTTTATTTGAAAGTGTCACCTGGTACTTTTTTTTCCCGGAGTACTTTCTATTACGAGTCATACTACATCTATACTATAAAAAAAATTCTAGTGCTTACGATGCTGACATGAATGGCGACAACCGCATGATGTGAACCCTATGCAAGATCGTTGTCATCTTAGGAGCACATGTCGAAGAAAGAAGTTTAACGTGTCTAAAGTTTAACTAAATATATAAATAAGAAATATTAAAATTCTAAATGTATTTTTTAGTTAACGTGTCTAAAGTTTAATCAAATATAAAAAATATATAAGATTAATGTTTATAGGACCAAATATATATGCTATGAAAATATATGTCATGACATCTAATAATACTTATTTGATATTATAAATATGGTGTCTATATATCTGTCGACTGATTTAGCAGCAACAAATATGTCAAATTTAGACAAATTAAAAGATGACACATAGGTCAGGAAAAACTGACAGATCATTACAAAAAAAAAATCTGTCAGATTGGCATAACAAGGTTCAGTACCAAAACAAGATCCAAAACCCGTTATATACACAAAATAGTCCAATATTCGGATGCTGTCAGATCTGACAGTTATTCAAATTTATTCGTCACAAAGAAACTCCTCCAGCTGAACAATCAGGTGCATCTGAATTAGGACGAGCACTGCACACTGGAAGGATGTCCAAGTCAAGTGCTCTCCCGATGCTGTTACAGGTGAGTACGGTACAACACAAGTAGTTTACAAAGACAGTCGCATGGCCATCCTGCGCAATTCAGCAGATGACACACGAACCGTTGGCTCTGCTGTACCGACACGGAATGACTCTGACTCTGGCCGGTCAGGTTTCTTCTCAGATGAACAATGTAGTAGATTCTCCGGGCTCTCTCAGTGCAGACCATGATGCACAGCCTGCACGTTCAGCGAACAAGAGCCACGAGAGAGAAAACTTAGCGGTGTCTGCGTGGAATTTTTTTTTATTTTTAACACTTCTGGTAAACTAATTTTAAATCTTACATTATTTTTTTCTTTCAAAACTAATACTTTTGGCCGCGTCTATTATCATGACGCGGCGATGCGTGGTGGCGCGGCGGGAGGGTGACGTGGCGAAGATCGGGCGATGTTGACAGCTGACGTGGCAGGGGCTGCCGGATAAAAGGTCCGCGGCCCAGTCCCGCCTACCGCGCCCGCCACTTCCAGCCGCCTGCTCGCCGTGCCTTGGCGCCCGTCGCGCCTGCCCGCCACTCCTGCCGCCGGCCGCGGCCGCACGCCGCCCGCCGCTCCCGCCGCGCCCGCACGTCGGCGCGCCACCCCCTCCGGCCACGCACGGCGGCTGCCCGCCGCGGCCTCCGGCCACCGCCCTCACTGCAGCGCCCGCGACTGCCACCGCCGCGATGACGAGCGCCGCTGCCGTGAGGTACTCCCCTAGTGAGTCTAGTTATACATTAGTTGTTGTAGTTAGCCTTGTATAGACGTTAATATTAGATTAGTTAGTATAGTTATAGTTAGAATATGTATTAATATTACTATGGACATTACGTACGACAATTTCGACGAATTGATGAAGTTTTTTGAAATGCTTTTGTAGATGAATTGTTGTGTTAGAGTTTTATACGGAGGAAGTGTTAGGAGAGAAGAATGTTTGAGGATATGGAAGAAGAATTGGAATGGTTTGATAAACCTCCTACCTTCAACGACCTTTGTGTCTGTTTGAATGCAAAAATTTGACGATGATTTCATACTGAAGAGGAGGTTTGATACTGAGAAGACTAGGGCACACTATGTCCTCATGCCCTTGCGCGACCCTGCTCACTGGTCCCGCTACACTAGGGTGCTCCAAGGTTTCAATGTGCCCATGGCTGAGGTGGTGGTGGAGAATGAGTACAGGATGCAGGGTGTCCAGGATGACCCATCCATTGACGGTGTTGGAGGCAATGAATAAGAATTAGGGGTCGAAGGGAAAGCAACTCAGGGTAACATGGATTTAGATGGTCAGTTGACGCAGGAGCAGTTTTATTCAACTGCAGTAGGCTGTATAAGCAATAACTTTGATGTGAACGAGTTCGAACTGGAAGAGAAGTAGGAGGAGGAGGATAGGATAGGCAATGTAGTTAGCAGTGATTCAGACGATTCTGATGATGACCAAGGAGGTACAGATGCTATGCCAATATCGGTTGATGCCATGCCAGTACCGGTTTATACTATGCCATTACTAGTACCAACTGAGGTTTTGCATGGTATCCAGGCTCAGGGTAGACTAGTCATAGATTTGGCATCAGATGATACCCCTTATGATTCATTTGCTAGAATTAGCGAAGCGCAGTAGTATGTTCCACCACCACCTTACACTGCGACTGAGCTTGAGCAACTAAGATCGATGAACGTACCTTTTAGGGGTGTTCCAAACTATAGGGATGTCAGCATGACGAATATGGTAGTATGTGATACCGGTCTCTAGATGTGTAGAAAATCATTGTATGACCATGAGAAAAAAACCATTAGAAAGGGGATGATATTCAATACAATGTCAGAGATGAAGCTCTTCCTTTAGGACTATGTTGTGTATCATCATAGGCCGTACATCGTCACTCATTCGCACTAGGAGTTGAGGTACCATGTGATATGCAAAAATGGTTGTATATAGAGGTTAAATACACGAAAGAGACAGAGTGATGGCAAGTGGAGGATAAATAAAGTTGTCGAACCCCACACTTGCCTAACAAATAGGGGGAAGGAAAATCATCAGCAGCTCACTGCACGTTACCTTATCCATCATATATTGGGGCTCGTTGATGACAATAACGACATTTCGGTGTCTTCTTTACAACAGTCCATATCTTGATTCGTTAAGTACGATGTGAAGTACGGAAAGGCTTGGCGTGCTAAGCAAATTGTCTTGGCGTGCTAAGCAAATTGTCTTGGCGATTCGATGGGGTAATTGGGAGTAAGCGTACAACAGGGTACCCCGCATCTTATGTGCAATGTATTACTACAACCCTGGCTTGAAATGGTTTGTGGACACCGGAGGGATGTGTTTTCGGGACCCGGTGAGGCATGTCCTATATCGTGTGTTCTGATCGTTCGTGCAAACAGAACATGCATTCCAATTTTGTCAGCCAGTCGTACTTGTTGATGGCACTTTTCTGACAGAAAAGTACAGGGGCACCTTGATGATGGCTTCTGCTGTTGATCATGAGGACCAGATAGTACCCATGACATTTGCTTTGGCAGAGGGAGAGAACAATAAATCATGGTCATAGTTCATGCGGCTTCTACGTGTACAAGTGCTAGGCCCATCTCGGACTATATGTTTGATCTCGAACCGTCACCCAGGGCTTCTTAATGCTACAGCTGAGCATATAGATGGGTTTCCGCCTCTAGTGCATAGATGGTGCATGAGACACTTTGTCGCTAATTTCTGGTGGCGTTAGAGGAAGCGGGAGATTTGTGACAAGGTAAAGGCTCTATGTTGTGTACGTACAGAGCACCAGTTCAAGGAGACAAAGAGAGAATTAGACAAGATGGTAAATAAAGCGGGAAAGGCCTGGTTAGAGGCGTAGATGGAACAGGAGGCTCAGTGGGTGTTAGCATATGATGAGGGGGGTTTCAGGTATGGCATCATGACCACTAACTCCTCGGAGTCCTTCAACCGTGTATTCACCAGAGTTCGATCGTTGTATGTGTCTGGAATTATTGAGTTCTCCTTTCATAAGTGCAATGAATATTTTGTGAAGAGGTGGGAACTTGCGCAAAGGAATATAGCTGAGTAGGGGCATTTTGAAAAGGCCGGAGCAGAACATTTGAAGGAGCCTAAGGAATTGGCCAAGCAGCACATCGTCGAGCCGTATGGACCCTGCCGCCATTGAAAGGATCAAGATGCCCAAGAGGGGGGGGGTGAATTGGGCTAATTCTAAATTCTCTTGCAATAATCAAATCCTACGGATAGCCCAATTAACCCCTTGTGCCTAGAAAGATGTTTATATCAAACTAATGCACAACAACCTCTCAACCTAAGTTCCAAACTTACTCTAGCAAGCAATTCTTATGGATGTAAAAACAAGTATTGAATTGCTCAAAGTAAATGCTCAAAGTAAGTGCTCAAAGTAAATAGAGAGAGAAAGGAACGCGGCGATGTTTTGCCGAGGTATCGGAGAGTCGCCACTCCCCACTAGTCCTCGTTGGAGCACCCGCGCAAGGGTGTAGCTCCCCCTTGATCCGCGCAAGGATCAAGTGCTCTCTACGGGTTGATTCTTCGACACTCCATCGCGGCGAATCACCCAAAGCCGCTCACAACTTGAGTTGGGTCACCCACAAGCTCCGCCAGGTGAACACCAAACTCCCAATCACCACCAAGCCGTCTAGGTGATGGCGATCACCAAGAGTAACAAGCACGAACTCTCACTTGACCACGCGAAGCCTAATGAGAAGATGGATGCACACTTTGCTACTCTTGATTTGCTAGTGAGGCTACTCTCTTGGATTCTCAAATCACAAACACCTCACTAAGACCTTGCTCTTCTTGGCACTCACAAACGTGTTTCTCAGCTGTTGGAATGAGCAAAAGATGCTCCACTCATGAGTGGAGCTTCTATTTATAAGCCAGCCTGAAAAACGAACCGTTATGAGCCTCTGCGGGATGACCGGACGCTCCGGTCGTGATGACCGGACGCTCTGGTCAGTTCAACCTGCGAACCAGTTTTCAAGTGATGACCGGACGCTGTCAGGGTCCGGTCAGTACCGACCGGACGCGTCCGGTCGCTCTTGGATGCTTACTGTAAACGACCGGACGCTGGATACTCAGGGTCCGATCACACTGACCGGACGCGTCCGGTCACTCTTTCCCAAGTCTGGACCCTTACTGGAGTCGACCGGACACTGGCCCTCAGCGTCCGGTCACATGACCTCTCAGCGTCCGGTCACACCAGACTTGATCCCCTTGGTCAAATGAACTGACCGGACCCTGCGGCCAGCGTCCGGTCGCACCGGAGCCAGCGTCCGGTCAGTGTTTGACCCTCCATTCACTTCCATCTTCCGAACATATGTGAATGAAGTTTACTCCTAAAGATCTTAGGCATTCATAGGAGCTACCTAGAGGTAGTTTTAACAAGTGTGCACCACACCTAACTCACTAGACTTAACTAGGTCAAGCTACCCGTTCATACCCCCCTTCATAGTACGGCCAAAGGAAAAAACAAAGTCCTAAACTACTCTAGGTGTCTCTCCAACTCCAATTGACACTTAGAACTAGTTATCCTTAACCTTGTCGTCCATCCTTTGAAAACCGAAACAATTTCCATCGTAGGGCATGACAACCTTGATTGCCCAATCGATCTCCATTACCATGACCTAACTTAATTGTCTCTGCAAAACACACGTTAGTCATAGTAATCTTGTATTGACATTAATCACCAAAATCCAACTAGGGGCCTAGATGCTTTCAATCTCTCCCTTTTTGGTGATTGATGACAATACCACCTCGAGTATGTTATGGAGTGAGGTTTTTGACGGGCTTGGTTCATATAAGCTTTTGTCAATAAGAACAAAAGAGTTAGTCACGCTTATATGACCCAAGCCAACACAATGTACTCAAAGAATATGAATTAAGCATGAGTACTAATAACAGAGCTCATTTGCTTCAAAGTATAAACATGGAAGCAAAAGCAAATGAGCATTCCACAGGTGATATGACATATAGATAAAGCAAAGTAGAAATCACACATGTCAAATATCACAATCACATAGATAGCACTATCACATATATATAATAGTATGCATGAAAGTAAACACACGAATGCATAAGTAATAGTGTATCACACAAATAAAACTCCAAATGCAAATGTATATAATAAGCTAATACTAGATAACTAGCTCCCCCTAAAACTCGCTCCCCCTAAGTCTACATACTCAAACCCTCTCCCCCTTTGGCGTCAAACACCAAAACCTAGGGGTCGGACGGCGAGGCTGCAGCGGACGAGTCGGGCGCTGAAGTACGTGGAGCAAGATGGAACTGGGCGCCATCATCATCTGACCCTGAGCTCTGAACTGACTGGCCCTCTGAAGTAGGAAGTGTCGCTGAAGCGGTCTGGGTCTGAGCTGGGGCTGGTGCTGCCTGTGAAGCTGCAAGTATGTCTGTCGTAGGATCTGACGAGGCGACAGACGAGGGGAGCCTCTGAGTAGTCATGATAGCTGGAGCTGCTGAAGACGGACCGGCAGTATGCATGTGAGGCGGAGTAGGCATGCCGGTCAACTCGCTGAATGATGCTCCAAGACTCCTAGAGACTGACGACTCAGGCACGAATAGTGAGGAAGTCTGCTCTGGTGAGAAACCCGTGTGATAAGGAGTGAACTGTGGGGCTACACCAGGTGAGGCTAACCACTGGGACACCTGTACAGGAGGTGACGGAAATTGAGCTGGAGGCTGTCCCTGACTCTGAAGCCCGATGGGCTGTACTGCTGGAGTCGTCGAAGTGGTAGGAGGCTGTGCAAGCTGGGGCGAAGTCTGTGGCAGTGGGATCCCAATGGCTGTCACTACATGCTGCATGAATCCCATGAGCTGCTGCTGCATAAGTAACTGCTGGTGCTGAAGGAGCTACTGCTGCCGCTGAAATTCGTCCTGTCGAGCCTGAAACTGTGCGAAGTTTGTAGCTGTCTCCTGTGCCTGTCGTGTCTGATCCTGCTGCATCTGCTCAAGAATAGCAATGAGAGCGGGATCTGTCTATGGAGCAGGTGGAGCAGAACTAGAGCTACCTGCCTCTGCATCGTGTCTGCGTGGAGGCATCTGAGGTATAGGCTGGTAGTCGTCGTCGGAGCTGTCACTGTACTCACTCACCTCCTGCTGTGCCTCTAGCTCCTCCTCCTCAGTGGCTGCAATCCCTCTGATGATCTCATTCTGCTGAGCTGCGGACTCTGGCACGTCGGGACGATGGCTAGGCTATCTGGGTGCCGGAGGAGTGGCGTGTCTGATCCTCTGTGACAGGTTATAAGCTGGGAACTCTATAGTGGCACCTGTATACTCATCCATCATGCTAGGGGGCTTATCAATCACAACTCTATGGATGAGGAACATGACCCAGTGAGCATAGGAAAGCTGCCTGCGACCCTTGAATCCCTCAGCTATAGTATCCTCCATCTCTGAAAGAAGGAGGTCCCAGATGTCAAACACTATCATCTGCAGATGGCATTGAGAAGCCAGAGCTGTAAGCGAGTCAGGCCCTCCCTATATCCCAACCTGGGAAGCAGTGTCCTCCTGATGATGGCCTCTAGTATCCTCGCTGTAGGAGTCAAGTCACTGGGATTCCTGCTCGACCCCTCACCAAAAGGCTCCTTGAAGCAATGCCGCACTAAATCTGTAGGGGGCACCTGCCCTCCATGAGGACGCCTGGGAGGCCCCTGCTGTCCATAGCAAACCTCATGCATCTTTACAAGCTGCTCCTGTAGTCTCAGTATCTCCCTAGCTCTGCCACTAGTCACTCTGTAGTCTTTGCCATTGAAGGCAAAGTGAATGAATCTGTAATGAGGATTGATGTAGAGCGAGGCATAAAACTGACGGACCCAAGAAGGTACATATATCCCTGTCCGTCCAATCAGATCTGACAGTCCTGGCAAATATGACAAGTATTGCCGAATGCCCTCTCCGGCTGCTGCCACAATGGACTCTATCTGACAGACCCTCTGTGATCTGAACACTGCCCCACTGTTAAGATATGCATTGTAGAAATCCTTCTGCAGTGGCGTGTAGAACCCCTCAGCTGCTCTCTCATCCCTCCTCGGAGGAAACCAAACCTCAAACTCAACAAACCGCAGCTGCTGAACCTGCCTGGCTGTAGCGGCCCTCAAGTCAAGGTGAACCACTGGAGGCGGACCCTATGGTCTGGGCGGAGGGCGTGAGCCCCTGCGCTGTGTCACTGGCCTCGGTGGAACTGCAGCACTGGTACGACTCGAGCGGCATAGCTGAGGTGCCGGCTCGGTCTCCTGACTCTCTTGAGTCTCCTAGGCTGGCTGAGGCTCTGCTAGTGGGGGCTGCTGCTATGCTAACGGACCCTCCTCAATGGCAACCCGTCATCCTGCAAGCATGGCAGTCCCAGCTGGACTACCATGACGACGCTCAACCTCCTCAATCGCAGCTCTGACTGTGGGTGAAACTGGCTGATCTGCAATGACAACTTCGCTGCGGGTGCCACCTCTCTCGGCACGCTCTGTGGCCTCTGCAACAGCTGCTGCTCTCGCTGTCTCTGCGTCGGGGTACTTCCGCTTCTTAGATGTTACCTGCTTGGTTGACTTGCCTTTAGATCTGGCTGGCTGGCGAGGCGGGGGCCTCCTATCATCATCACCTGGGCCACCACCAACATTCTTGGTGCAAGTCATCTGAACTGACAAGATGGTGAACTGACGCTGATGAAGATCAACTGTCAAACTGCCGCTTTCGAGGCTTGGCCTCGATCCTTACTCGCGAGCTTGGCTCCGAGTTGACTGCCAACTGCCAGACGAAACACAACGGAACCGACTCACTGCACGATAGAATAGATGGATATACAAATAAATACCATATGTCTAATAGATGCGAAACCCTAGCAGAGAAAGCAATGTAGATGCGAAATTGAATCGAATGGCTTTCTACCTAACGATCAGCGAACCGAGAAGAGATAAGATGTCACGCGGGGGATCCTCGGAACCGGGCTAGGGTAAAAGTCCTGAATTTAATGGAGAATCAGAGACTGCAAATCGATCTAGGTCACCATTAGGATCAAGATTGAGAGAAAGAGAAAAAAAAATTTCCTTACCAAACAAGGAGATAGTAGGGCTAGGGCACACAAATTGATGACCAACAGATCGGCGCAAGAGGCAACGGCGGAGCGGCGAGCTAGGGCGTGAGGTGGTCGACGTGGTGCTGAGCAGGCGCAGTGGCACGCGGGACGGCGGTGCTGCGAGATGAGCAGGCGCGGGGCTCGGTGGCGCGCGAAGCCGGGGCGCGTAGCGCGGCTGCGGGCTCGGCTGGAGCGCTGGCGGCGTGTGGCTGGCGAGGAGGCCGGGAGCGGTGGCGCGTGGCTGGCGAGGAGGCAGGGAGCGGTGGCACGCGACTAGGCTGCGGCGGCGTGTGGCTGGCGGCTGCTCGGGCTAGGGCACGGCGGCGGCTTGGGTTAGGTCAAGGAAGAAGAACACGAAGGCTTGAATATATAATCCCCCAAACGCGACAGAAAAGGAAATCGAAAAGAGTTCTGAGGTCGCGCGAGATCCACTGACCGGACGCTCCAGTGGTAGCGACCGGACGCTACCACCCAGCGTCCGGTCGATTCCAGAGAGGTCCAAATCCTCTGGAATCGGGACCGGACGCGTCCGGTGGTCCATGACCGGACGCAGGCAGGGTCCGGTCAGTACAACTTGATCTTCCTCCGATCGACCGGACGCTGAACCCTTTCTGACCGGATGCACAGACGTAGCGTCCGGTCACTCCTTCAACAGCAGTTCACCTCCTGTAAACTAACCGGACGCTGGACAGCAGCGTCCGGTGCACCTTTTCCAGCAAATCTTCAAACTTCCTTCGCGCTGCCTGTTCCCAATCAAGTCCTGACTTAAATAAGATCCAAATAAACACCAATTGGGACTGATGTGAGTGACCTCTCTCAAACCCTCATATTTTTCAAAATATTTTGCCTTAGGCTATAATTCTTTTTAAGAAAATAGGCAACAAGAGGGCAAATGGAACAAAACGACAAAACAACATTCATGCATATGTAATACTTGTAAGTAAATCTAGTTGCTTGTCAAGTTTGATCCAAGGTTAAGCTTCTTCACACGCTTTTCGGCGGTTATCTTAACCATGTTAGACAAGCCCTATATGCATTTCCACAAAATAAACAAGTTGTATATTACAATGAATGCAAGGGACAACACAAGCTCAATTTTTAGTGAAGTTACTAAAATCAAGTACATTGAGCTCGTTCCGCAATCTACAAAATGTAGCCTCATCTAGCGGTTTAGTGAAGATATCCGCTAATTGATCTTCGGATCTTACACCTTCTAGTGATATATCATTTTTAGCTACATGATCTCTTAGAAAGTGATGGCGGATATCTATATGCTTGGTGCGCGAGTGTTGAACCAGATTATTTACAAGTTTTACCACACTTTCATTGTCGTACAAAAGAGGTACTTTCTCTAGAACTACTCCATAGTCTAGTAAAGTTTGTTTCATGTATAATATTTGTGCACAACAAGCACCCACGGCAATGTATTCCACTTCGGCGATGGACAAAGCCACACTATTTTGTTTCTTGGAGGACCAAGACACAAGTGATCTACCAAGCAAATGGCATCCTTTGGATGTGCTCTTTCTATCAACTTTGCATCCGGCGTAATCCGAATCAGAATAGCCAATTAATTCAAATAAAGCTCCTTTGGGATACCAAAGGCCAATGCTTGGTGTGTGCTTAAGATACCTAAGGATTCTTTTTATGGCAATTAAATGTGTTTCCTTAGGACTAGCTTGAAATCTAGCACACATACACACACTAAACATGATGTCGGGCCTAGATGCGGTTAAATATAACAAGCTACCAATCATAGAACGGTAGAGAGTTTAATCAACCGAGTTACCTCCCTCATCTAGGTCGAGATGTCCATTGGTAGGCATTGGGGTCTTGATTAGCTTATATTCATCCATCTTGAATCTCTTGAGAAGATCTTTTGTGTATTTCTCTTGAGAGATGAAGATGCCTTCTTTCATTTGCTTGACTTGAAAACCAAGAAAGAATGTAAGCTCACCAATCATTGACATCTCGAACTCCTTAGACATCAATTCACCAAACTCTTTGCATGAGTCTTCATTTGATGATCCAAAGATAATATCATCAACATATACTTGACAAATGAAGATATGCCCATCAAGCTTCTTGGTGAATAGTGTGGTGTCGACCTTCCCAATGGTGAAGCCCTTCTCAATAAGGAAGTCCTGAAGGCGCTCATACCAAGCTCTTAGGGCTTGCTTAAGCCCATATAGTGCCTTGGACAACCTATAAACATGATTAGGATATCTAGGGTCTTCAAACCCGGGAGGTTGATCAACATAGACTAGTTCATTAATAAAGCCATTTAAGAATGCACTTTTCACATCTATTTGATATAGTTTCATTTCATGATGTGATGCATATGCAAGAAGGATACGGATGGCTTCTAATCTTGCAACCGGTGCAAAGGTTTCTCCAAAATCTAAGCCTTCAACTTGAGAGAACCCCTTTGCCACTAGTCTTGCCTTGTTCCTTACAACAACACCTTGATCATCTTGCTTGTTGCGGAATACCCACTTTGTTCCAATCACTCTTGCACCTTTTGGTCGCTCTTCAAGATTCCAAACTTCATTGCGAGTGAAGTTGTTCAACTCTTCATGCATGGCATTGATCCAATCCGGATCTTTTAGAGCTTCTTCTACCTTGGTAGGCTCATAGCAAGAGACAAAAGAGTGATGAGCAATAAATGAGGTAAGTTTTTGAGATCTAGTCATCACCCCCTTTGTTGGACTCCCTATGATGAGATCTTGTGGATGATCTTGTAGGAGAGGTGTATTTCTTCTATTGACCACTTGAGGAGGAGGTTGTGGAGCATCAACATTTTGTGCTTGTACCACCATTTGCTCATGGGAGATATGAGTATCTTTATTTTCTACTCTCCCAACTTTTTCACCATCTTGTGGTACATTTGATGAAGAAGGTTGATTAATGACTTGTACATCATCTTCATCATCTTTTGGCTTGATGTCTCCTACCGGAATATTCTTCATAGCCTCCCTCAATGGTTCATCACCTACATCATCAAGATTCTCATGTGCTCCTTGGGAGCCGTTAGATTCATCAAATTCCACATCATATGTTTCTTCAACCAAGCCGGTGGCATGATTAAATACTCTATATGCTTTGGACTTCAATGAGTAACCAACAAGAAAACCTATATCACAACGCCTTTGAAACTTCCCTAGGTGTTGCCGCTTCTTGTAGATGTAGCACTTGCAACCAAACACCCTAAACAAGGAGACGTCCGGCTTCTTCCCATTGAGCAACTCATAAGGTGTCTTGACAAGGAACTTTTGAAGAAATAGGCGGTTGGATGCATAACATGCGGTGTTGATTGCTTCCGCCCATAGAGCTTTGGGGGTGTTGTACTCATCTAGCATTGTCCTTGCAAGAGTGATCAAAGTCCGGTTCTTCCTCTTAACTACACCATTTTGTTGAGGAGTATAGGTTGTGGAGACTTCATGTTTGATTCCAACTTCATCACAATAAGCTTCTATGTTTGTGTTGTCAAACTTTTTGCCATTGTCACTTCTTATCTTCTTGAGCTTCACTTCAAATTCATTTTGAGCTCTCTTGGCAAACTTCTTGAAACAAGATGCAACTTCGGATTTGTCATGAAGGAAGAATGCCCATGTATATCTTGAATAGTCATCCACAATCACAAGACAATAGAGATTTCCTCCCAAACTCTTGTATGTTGTTGGTCCAAATAAATCCATATGTAGGAGTTCTAGCACTCTTGTGGTTGACATGAAAGCTTTGGTTGGATGAGTGTTTGCAACTTGCTTGCTGGCTTGACATGCACTACAAAGCTTGTCCTTCTCAAACTTTACATCCTTCAATCCTCTCACCAAATCATTCTTCATAAGCTTCTTGAGTGAGCTCATCCCAACATGAGCAAGCCTTCTATGCCATAGCCACCCAAGTGTTGTTTTGGTGAATAGGCAAGTCTTCAAGTTTACATCTTCGGAGGTAAAGTCAACTAGATATAAATTGTTGTATCTAAATCCATTGAATATCACTTGATTGTCATCTACCTTAGATACAACTACCTCCTTCTTGGTGAACAAGCATTGGAAGCCAAGATCACACAATTGTCTAACAGATAGCAAGTTGAAACTCAATGAAGCAACATAGAGCACATTGGAGATGGAATGATCATTTGATATTGCTACTTTGCCCAATCCTTTGACCTTGCCCTTTGAATTATCTCCAAATGTTATTTTCTCTTGTCCATCTACCTCTTCATCTAGTGAGGTGAACATACGAGGATCACCGGTCATATGTTGAGTGCAACCACTATCAATAACCCAATGACTTCCACCGGTCTTGTAGTTCACCTACACACAAGAGATTCAAGCTTTAGGGATCCAAGCTTGTTGAGGGCCCTTCACCTTCTCAACAAGTGACTTAGCCACCCAAATTTTCTTAGGCCTACTCTTGTTGGGGGGACCTAAGAACATGACTTTCATCTTTCCACTCGAATCTTTTCTAAGCATGTAGTGAGCATTAAAAGCAAAGGGTCTAGCATGCTTGGGCAAGGGTTGTGGTGGTGGAGTTTGACACTCATGAGCAAAATGGCCTTCTTGTCCACATTCAAAACATCTCTTTGGCTTTGGCTTTGGCTTTGATTGTTGGTGTTGAGCTTGAGCCTTCTTCTTCTCTACACTTGCCATATATCCAATGCCACTTCTATCCATCTTCATGACGGTATTCATGAGTAGCTCACTTTGGAGATGCTTGCCTCTAGCAAACTTGCTCAATCCCACCTTGAGATGCTCTTTCTCCACCTTGAGCTTCTTGTTCTCTTCCTTGAGAGTATCATTGTTCTTCTCCTCCTTGAGTTTCTTGATTTCTTCTTTTAACTTCTCATTCTCAAGAATCACCTCTTTGTCATGATCAAGAGTTTCTAGCACAATGGTGTTGTGACTTTTCATTTCTTCAAGATCTTTCATGAGCTTCTCATTGTTACTCTTGAGCTTGACATACTCATTATAGTCATTGCATTCAACCACTTGCTTGCCCTTGCTACTAGATCCATGCTCAATGCTTTCATCAATTAAATCATCACATGAGGTAGCTATATCAATCTTAACAACATGGTTAGTAGCATCATGTGGCTCATTTGGTAAGAATTCTTGTGCAATGATAAGGGTATCATAATTGATCTTTAGAGTTGCATATTCATCTTTTAGCTTATTGTGACTAGTGATAAGCTCATTGTGCACCCACTCAAGTTTATCATTTTTATCTTTAAGCTCTTTCTTAGAAGATTTGAGCTCCTTGAGTTTGGATGATATAGAATCATTTGTTTCCTTGAGCTCATCATTAGCCTTTTCTAATGTATCACACTTAGCTAAGAGTGAATCATTTTTAGCATCAAGTTTTTCATTTGTAGCTCTACTCTTTCTAATGATCTTAGTATATTTTCTTAGTATTTTGACAAGATCATCATAAGTAGGTGAGTCATCATCATCGCTATCACTATCATCATCACTAGCATGTTCATCATCACTACTATCATCACTCTTAGTTACCTTGCGTTCACCTTTGGCCATAAGGCATAGGTGTGTAGAGGATGATGGCAATGGTGGTGGTGAAGATGCAAGATCAATAGCAATGGCGGCCACTTTTTCATCGTCACTATCATCATCGGATGATCCACTTGATGAATCAATGTCCGTGAGCCAATCACCGACAATGTAGGCCTTGCCACTCTTCTTCTTCTTGTAGAAGTCCCTCTTTTTGCCATCTCTCTTCTTGTATGGCTTGTTTTTTTTCTTTTCATCTTCATCGCTTGACTCATCTTTCTTGCCCTTGTTCTTGAACTTGTCTTTCTTGGGCTTAGTGCATTGATGAGCTAGGTGGCCAAGTTCGCCACAATTGTAGCAATCCATCTCGGAGATTGGCTTTCTTCTTGAGCTAGTGAAGAACTTCTTCTTTTTCCCATCAAACTTGATGCCACTCTTGTTTAGCCTTTTTAGCATCTTGGTGGTCTTCTTCACCATGAGGGCAAGGCTTTCTTCATCATCTTCATCACTTGAGCTCTCATACTCAAGTCTTGCTTTGCCCTTATCTTGACTAGCTTTGAATGCTAAGTCCTTCTCTTTCTTCTTTGTAGAGGATGAGCCATCTTGTGGTGTGATGTGCATGTACATCTCATGAGCATTGATCTTTCCCAAGATTTGTGTCGGTGTAGCGGTGGAAAGATCACCTTGATGTAGCACGGTCACAATGTGCCCATATTTGTCAATGGGGAGGACACTCAAGATTTTTCTCACAACGTCGGATGGTGACATTTGAGTGAGTCTAAGCCCATTGACTTCCTCTACAAGAACATTTAATCGAGAATACATCTCATTAGCACTTTCTTTGGGAAACATCTCAAAAGAATTTAGCTTTTTAATCACAAGATGATAGCGTTCCTCACGCTCACTCTTGGTTCCCTCATGGAGTGCACAAACGTCCGACCATAGTGCATGGGCGTCTTTGTGGTTCCTTACACGATTAAACACATCTTTGCAAAGGCCTCTAAAGATGGTGTTGCGAGCCTTTGCATTCCATTTTTCATAATTCACTTCATCGCCTTGAAGTTGTGCGGCATTCCTAGGTGCTGGGAACCCTTGAGAGGCGGCTTTAAGAATTCCAACATCTAGAGCTTCTATGTAAGCCTCCATGCGGATTTTCCAATATGGAAAATCATCTCCCTCAAAGATGGGAGGAGGTTCATCCCCGTGAGACATCTTGCTCTAAGCGATTAAGCTTAAAAACATGAGCACGAGGCTCTGATACCAATTGAAAGGATCAAGATGCCCAAGAGGGGGGGGTGAATTGGGCTAATTCTAAATTCTCTTGCAATAATCAAATCCTATGGATAGCCCAATTAACCCCTTGTGCCTAAAAAGGTGTTTATATCAAACTAATGCACAACAACCTCTCAATCTAAGTTCCAAACTTACTCTAGCAAGCAATTCTTATGGATGTAAAAACAAGTATTGAATTGCTCAAAGTAAATGCTCAAAGTAAGTGCTCAAAGTAAATAGAGAGAGAAAGGAACGCGGTGATGTTTTGTTGAGGTATCGGAGAGTCGCCACTCCCCACTAGTCCTCGTTGGAGCACCCGCGCAAGGGTGTAGCTCCCCCTTGATCCGCGCAAGGATCAAGTGCTCTCTACGGGTTGATTCTTCGACACTCCATCGCGGCGAATCACCCAAAGCCGCTCACAACTTGAGTTGGGTCACCCACAAGCTCCGCTAGGTGAACACCAAACTCCCAATCACCACCAAGCTGTCTAGGTGATGGCGATCACCAAGAGTAACAAGCACGAACTCTCACTTGACCATGCGAAGCCTAATGAGAAGATGGATGCACACTTTGCTACTCTTGATTTGCTAGTGAGGCTACTCTCTTGGATTCTCAAATCACAAACACCTCACTAGGACCTTGCTCTTCTTGGCACTCACAAACGTGTTTCTCAGCTGTTGGAATGAGCAAAAGATGCTCCACTCACGAGTGGAGCTTCTATTTATAAACCAGCCTGAAAAACAAACCGTTATGAGCCTCTGCGGGATGACCGGACGCTCCGGTCGTGATGACCGGACGCTCCGGTCAGTTCAACCCGCGAACCAGTTTTCAAGTGATGACCGGACGCTGTCAGGGTTCGGTCAGTACTGACCGGACATGTCCGGTTGCTCTTGGATGCTTACTATAAACGACCGGACACTGGATACTCAAGGTCCGGTCACATTGACCGGACGCGTCCGGTCACTCTTTCCCAAGTCTGGACCCTTACTGGAGTCGACCGGATGCTGGCCCTCAGCGTCCGGTCACATGACCTCCCAGCGTCCGGTCACACCAGACTTGATCCCCTTGGTCAAATGAACTGACCGGACCCTGCGGCCAGCGTCCGGTCGCACCGGAGCCAGCGTCCGGTCAGTGTTTGACCCTCCATTCACTTCCATCTTCCGAACATATGTGAATGAAGTTTGCTCCTAAAGATCTTAGGCATTCATAGGAGCTACCTAGAGCTAGTTTTAACAAGTGTGCACCACACCTAACTCACTAGACTTAACTAGGTCAAGCTACCCGTTCATACCCCCCTTCATAGTACGGCCAAAGGAAAAAACAAAGTCCTAAACTACTCTAGGTGTCTCTCCAACTCTAATTGACACTTAGAACTAGTTATCCTTAACCTTGTCGTCTATCCTTTGAAAACCGAAATGATTTCCATTGTAGGGGCATGACAACCTCGATTGCCCAATCGATCTCCATTACCATGACCTAACTTAATTGTCTCTGCAAAACACACGTTAGTCATAGTAATCTTGTATTGACATTAATCACCGAAATCCAACTAGGGGCCTAGATGCTTTCAGCCATATCTTTAGTGTACGGGGCAAGAGTGGCATAAGCTTGGGCGATGAACGTTATGGTGGACAAAACTACCGAGTTGATCTTGAAAAGGTAGAGTGCAGTTGCAATGTCCCTCAGATCATGCATGCCCCTCGCTCTCATATGATCATGTCCTACAGGGTTCGCGGCTACAACTATGAGGATCTGCCATATATGTCACCCTTGTATCTCTGTTCGAACATCGTTAGTATTTGGGAGATGAGCTTCGTGCCATACCTTGACCTGACACAGTGGCCACATTATAATGGTTATGACTATGTGCCGCATCTAGATCTAATGAAGGTAGGGAAGGATAGGAGGAAGAAGAAGCGACTCAAGGGGGACATGGACGCTATGAAAGAGTACGACGAAGACATGTACAGAGGGGGAGACTTCAACGAGACCCGTGATAGGAATCTTTGCTCCGTTTACAAAGTCACTGGTCACAAGGCTAGCATGCATAGAAGACGAGGGCAGTAGGTGCTTTCATATTGTGTTCTTATTGCATACCAAGTAGTTCAAATTTTACAATGCTACATAATGTTAATTTGAATATTGTTAATTTGAATACTCTAACCCTTTGTTTATCAATTTATAACAGCCTAACAGGATGGCCCCTCCAACGCCGCACCAGATCTACCCTCTTCTTGAGGTGGAGTACGACGACGAGGTTTCCAAGAGGCGTCTGAGGGATCCTTTCACTCCTAGGACTTAGTTGGTTATGTCAAACTTATGTCAAACGAATATCGTTGTTCGAAACTTGCAACTTGTCAACTTGCGCATAGACTCCATTTATTTACTTCATATTTGTCACACCCAATTTTAAGGACAAAATTGAGTGCACATCATATGTATGCCAGGATCAATTATTCATACATATAACGACATCATGATAGTATCACTGCATTGTTCGAAACTTAAAACTTAAACTTCATTACAAAATGACCCGTGGGTCTGAAAGAAAATTTCATAAACTTTATTCTAACTCTAGTGGAAAGGACTCCATCTTCACAGGAATGTCGACCAGGGGCAGCACCAGCCTAGTACACGTCATCAGGGTCGAAGGCACCGTCTTCAATGTACTCCTCTTCACCGTCTCCAGTGCCTGGGTGGGGTAGCAGGGGGACAAAGAGGAAGGGTGAGTACATCGAAATGTACTCCACAAGTGTGGGAAAATATGATATGAGGCTTATAACAAGGACAGGCTTACAGAAGTTAAGACCAGCACTTAAGCAACACACCTATTACCTTAAACCTTAAGCACCTATTTAACTAGGTGAGATCTTCCTTCTCCTCAGAGAACCATTGAAACCAACACTCGGATCCCATCCGAGCACCCCACCTGGATTCCATCCAAGCAAACCAACACTTGGATTCCATCCAAGCCTCCCAACTAAACCAGAGCCATCTAATCAAGAAGAAGTCCAGGCCGCTCTTGACCGTGAGCACGGCTGATATATCAGTTTTACACTCTGCAGAGGTTGCGCACTTTCACCACGAGTCATGTTTCCCCATCACGCTTCACACTACCTAGGTGCTCAGCGGGGTCACACTACAAGGCCTTTACAAAATCCCTCCAAGTCTGTTTTACACCTTCACTAAGGTTCCTAACCGCTACAGTGGGTACCAACACCACTGCAGAAGCCCCCTCTTGTGCCACACAAACCGACCCGATGTAGCATAACTTGGAGGAAACTAATTACTTGGCCAGAGCCAGAGCCATATAGCCCTCGAGGTTGCGCTGTTAAGCCGGGTTACTTGTCCATGAACCGGTCCTTAGAATCCAAGCAGGAACGAGCACAATCCATTCCACCAATTCCAACAATCCACCAGAAAACATTTACCCAAAATCTGGCACACGCCTCCACCAAAACCAACCATCCTGCTGGATTCCTATTCACCATGTTGCTATAAACATTACCAACCCAAGTTGCATAAATCATTAATCAATATTAAATGATAACATTTCCAACCCAAGACTGCAAGCTAAGCAAGACAACTACCCAACCAACCCAGGTTACAAGGATGATACCATCAAGTTCTAGTAAACCCTAACATAGGATTCAAATTATGACTCAGCATGTAACTAATGGTCTAACTACACTAACTCAAATCAAAACAAAAGTAGGAGCAAGTATGGTCAAGGACACTTGCCTTCGAACTGGTTCGGATCAGAGGTGTCGAATTCCTGGTCCTGGAAGTTCACGGTGTCGACACCTTCTGCGCACAAACAACAAGCATGGGCCCACAAAACAATTAAATAACAGTACACCATAGCACATTAAAAGTTTATAAAACCTATACTAAACAGTAGTACTCGTCTCTACGATCGCGCGGATATAAAGAACGCGAAAAACGGAGTTGAAACGAAGAAGTTACGGCCTCCCGAAGACCAGGGACTAATCTGCAGAGAAATCAGAGACTAATCCGCGAAACCAGAAAATATTTATTTGCAATCCGATCCTTCTTCCTCCTCTGGTTCAATCTCGCTGCTACAGTAACTCACGGGTTACTGTTTTCGTGCGGCCTACAGACAAGAAAAGGGGAGGGAAGGGGAGGCCGTGGGGGGCTAGGGCCACGCTCGGCCGGCTGTGGGAGGGGGCTGGGCCGGCCGTGGAGGCTGGCTGGTCGGTCAGGGAACTGCGGCGGCGGCCAAAGAAGCAAAAACAGAGACCTGCAATGGAAACTTCGGCCGGAGAAAAGGAAAAAGAGATGGGAAACGGCCAAACGGTGATGAATTCGTTCGTTGGGATATACCACGGTGTAGAGAACAAAGAGATCTACCTCTGGGTGGTGGTGGTCGTCGCCGGAACGTGATCGTTTGCCCGGAAAAGCTCGCCGGAAGTTCGTCGGAAACCTAGCCTCTTCCGAACTTCGGCGTCCGATCTAGGAGCCTACGGGTGGCGGCTGCAGAAACGGGTTGTACTTCTCGAACCCTTGCGTCGAGAGGAACACCGGCATATATATAGTCCTAGGGTTTGGAAAAGTTTCGGAATTTCTTAATTTCGAGATTTATTTCCTGTTTAAAAATAATTCCAGGAAATTCCTGAAATCATATTTAAGCCACGAAAAATCACAGAAATTAAAGAAAATTCTGAGAAAAATTCCGGAGGTAGCTATGAACATGATGGATCAAAATATGGAGTTTGGAGCTCATGAAAAGGTTATTGGAAGGTTTCAATAAAAAGATTAAGCTGTGGGAAAAAGGAATTTAATTCCCGGAAAAGCGAGAAAAATTCCCGAGAGACACGAAACGACTCCTAAACGTGTTTTGAAAGTTATCACATCATAAAACCAAGATGCAAACGGGATGAATGCAACAAAAAAAATTGAAGCCTATGTTGAATTGAGTTTTAATTGTAAATAGTTTTTCCTCCAACTACAAATTTGGTCATATGTCTACTTTAGTTCTATCCAAATTTAGAAACTTGCAAAAATTAAAAAGTCTGGGTGTTACAATATTCGTTTAAACTTACGCACGGTCGTAGCAGCACTTGTAGTTGTTTACAGCACCGACAGCAGCTCCCGTTCAGTTGCAATTGAGGCTGGTTAGCTTCTGTCTGTGTCCAGGTACTGCCAAACCATGGGGCTTGGCGCATCAGTGCCGCACCATGGGCTTGGCATGGCAAAACCTGGACACAGACAGAACCTAGGCTTAGGGTTGGCGCGTCGATTTTGTTCGTTTTAGAAATTCTCAACGCATTCGCTTTTATTAGAAAAACTTGGAGAGCGACAAATGGATGGGATGACTTAAGATCGACCATGGGTAATCCGAGTACATGATAGATGGGTACAATACATCAATAGTTAAATAGAAAACAAGACAACATAATGAAAGTTCTGATACACGGCACAATTCAAAAATCCTCAGTCAGAAACATACTGAGTAAGCAACTCATCGTCCGAGTACTAATCCTCTACCACAACCCTATTGCTGTGGATAGGGTCACCTACATTGCCATGATCTGTCTTTCGCCTATAGTAAGCAGCCTCCGCTTCATCTGCGGCCTCTGCGGCCTGAGTGAAGAACGTGTCGTCTTCGTCCTCCGCCTGCAAGCCCACCTCTGCTAGAGCGATGAGCTCGCTCAGTCTGCTAGTGTCATCCTCAGCCTCCTTCGCTTGCAAGTCCACATCTACTAGAGCGATGAGTCTGACAGTGTCATCCTCATCCTCATCCCCCTCACCAGACAACATAATCGGTGATTCAATGGTGCGACCAGCTCGCATTCTGTGCTCATCTAACTTCTTTTTCTCATACCTTGCATGAGCTACCTCTGCAGTATGTTCCTCGCTGCATCCAATTCCTTCATGTATAAAATGCAATCAGTTAGCAAAGCAGTTATATTACATTTAAAATCAGGCAACGAAAAAAAGGCTTTCAAACACTCACTGGCACATAATACAACAACATGCTCGTTCAAAACCTACATCTGTACTCTTGTCTCCTCTCTTGCTTCCTTCCTTGCCCTCTTCTCCTCTAACGTCATCCATCTCTCCAATCCTCATTTGTCAAGCCCAACATCTATCAGGTTATAAATACTGCGCTATCTAGTAAACTCACACATCTTGTCTTTGTGATGTTTAACAAATAGGTTGACGTAGTCAAGTCCATATCCCCTCTTTCGTGCAATTACTTGCTTCCCCTTCAGTTCATCCAAGAACTTAGCTTGACCATCATAACATTCCCACTTGTATTTCCTAGTGCTCCATTCAAACAAAAAATTATATCATATATGTATTAGCAAATGAAATAAAATACGATTTCATGTTTACCACAAAAATAACCAACCTCATCATAGTCAACCATATGGCTACAATAATGGCCTATTCCAAGCTCCGAAGGGACTAGACCGTAGTTGAATTTAACACCACATTCGTACTTGACTGGATGTGCTTTGTAAATTAACCTTTCTTTCTTCTTTTGATTTGCCTTTGGCGGTTCTTCCGGCCATTGGTTCTTAGGACCATACAACCACTCCTTGAAACGACACTTCACCATTGAAAATACCTAAATAAGGTGACATTAGTACATGAACACATATAGCTCAACATTTCAACACATACACTTTGCACTTACTTCATGTTTGTTTGGACACACAAACTCCAACGTATTCTCAGGGTTTATCATAGCTCGATCTCTACAATCGCACAGAGGAGGTTTCTCGAGTCGTCTAACTGTGGATAAGTGCTTCTCCTTAGCCGTCATTGGAGGGGCTTAGGGGAGGTGGAATCCACCGCTCGAAGTGCTCTCGTGGATGTCGCCTTCTCCACCAATCATCGAAAAGGAGGTACCTGGGGTCAAACTTGTCTGCACCGTCGATCCACTAAAAGAAAAAGCACATCTTATGGGCCTACACAACAAAATTCCAACAAAATATTAGTAACCTAGTAATACAAATGAAGAAAAAACATACGAAAATAATTACTTACATTAAAACGACTGCATGTGTAGAAGCAACGAGCCGCTGTGTCCAGATGTCTCGATTGAAACACGTCGGCCGGACGACCACAGTCATAGTTAGAGATAGGGAGGTCAGGAGGGACGGGGGCATCTATGCTGGACTCGTCTAGGTACAATTCTCCAGGATGACCCTGTTTTTGCCACAACTGCTCCCGAAACATGTCTTCCATCTAATAAAATGGTTCAAATTAAACATCAATCAAAACAATGCAAATTAATGTAAAATATAATCATTTGCATTGCAACTCAAATAATATAACCAACACTTATAGCAACAAAAATATACATGGTAAACATACTTCTAACTAAATAATTAACCTTAACATTGATAAAATCAAACTAATATCTTCCTCCAAACCATAGCCCATATAGTTTCCAAACATGATTTTCCTCATAACCTTAACTCCCATTTATAATATTCCAATCCACCATTCAAACGAAAATAAAAAGTGTGTCATTACGTTGAATGAGGCCGAGGGGGGAGGGACGCGGCCGGGGAATGGAAGGGAAGGGAGGGAGGGAGGTGGCAACGGAGGGCCGGTCGCCGACAACACTTGGGAGTGGCGGGAGGGCGTGGCGCGGTGGCCAGGCGGGTGGACATGGTGGGCAGACAGAGTGAATGCGCGGCAGGTAGGCGGGACTGGGCCGCGGGCCTTTTATCTGGCTCTGCCGTGCCACGGATCAGGGCGCGTCACTGCTGCGCCAAGATCGGTGGCACGACAGCCCCTACCACGTCAGCGATCAGCATCGCTCGGTCTTCACCACATCACCCTCCCGTCGCGCCACCATGCATGGCGTGGTGGCAATAGACGCGGCCAAAAGTGTTAGTTAAAAAAACAGTGTTTGGTTTAAAATTAGTTTACAAAAAGTATTAAAAATAAAAAAATTCTCTACGTGAGAGAAGCAATCTGCAAATAGGGGCATGCTCACGCGCGGACACACACATACCTGGAAGACGTGCGACGTGTGGTCGGCGGCGTGGCCGTGGTGATCATGCAGCCTCACCCCGTTCTTCCTTAACTACTCCCTGACGAACTTGTCCTAGATGAACGACGCACCCCTGAAACTACGGCAGGACCAGCCACGCCACCAACAACAGTTTCGCCTCGGACCACAGCGGTATCCTATGAAGGGAGGAGCAGCAATGACCTTCATCTAGAAAAATATGCAGAAACTGATCAAACAGTTAAAACAACCAAATTGCAAATAATTGCATAGGATCAAGAACTAAAAAATAGTGAAACCCAAAAAATAGATCAAACAATTGCCATAGGATCAACAAGCAGATAACTAAATACCACCTACAAGAAGCAGCATATATGACACATCATCAAACACTGAATATAATGATATCCTTAAGTTCACTTACAGACAAACCAAAAATGACACATCTGTCAGGAAAGTAACAGAACATTGGAAGAAAAAAAAGTTCAGCAACTGAAAACCAAACATAAACTGCTGCTCATCCCCCTACCACACCCACACAGAACACAAAATGGTAAACCCGCTCAAAAACTTACAAAGAAAGAAAGGAAGGGGAAAAACCAAGTAACAACTCAACTAAATTGACCATGACATCTCTGAAAAACAGCTTCAAAAACTCAACTCAACTACACCTTTTATTGATCCCTCACACATCAAATGGTCAACACATCAATTACTGAACCAGTCAAGTGTAAGTCAGAGAAGAGACAAGCAGAGGTTTACCAATCTTCTTACAAATAATTAGTTGACCTAAAAAAATTCACCATTACAAAAAAAAAAACAAATCTAATAAATTCACCAATACCACTGTCACCAGCTCAAGTTTGGTTCCGCGAAAGAAGTTTTGATGCTGGAAAGGAGTTTGTACGTACCTGTAACACCCCGGTGTTACGATCTTATTTAGCGCCGCGATTTAGGCCTAAGTAAAACTTTTGAAACGTGTTTCACAAATTTTTGATTTAAAACATAGATAATAAACTTGTGCATGTTACTTAAGTTAAGTTGATGGGGAAGATATGTAGAGGAATAGGTCACTTTAATTTTGGGAAGGTAAATGTTGTTAGTTAGTTTTATTGGAAGCTCAAAAATCAAATTGGAAATTAAATCCACTCTTTTCAGCTAAGTCGGCAAACATCGAGTTGTTGTTGACAATGCCATCTTTGGCATTTAAATTCTAACAAAGATGATAAATACCGTGTTATGTTTTTGCACTATTGGTTGTCACTACGTGAGCTCGTGAGCGTGGTGTAGATTAAGGTGGTGTGTGAGGTCGTGATGCACTCTCCAAATTTGCCCTAATCTCCGTAGAATGCACTGGGAAACAGATTGTGGAACCTTGTCCATGACTTTGGCACCCAGGTGATGAACTCAGGTTGGCAGTCCCTTATCTCCCTCTCTAGTTGCTCACTGGTCATGAAGTTTACTTCGCTAGATAGCTGTTAATGCCGACTTTAGGTTGGTGGCTTCGGTTGGACATCAATCGAAATACTAAGTGGCTTTTGTTTCGCTTTAAAAAGCGTGTGTAGCACCGTTTCTAGCTGTTCGAGCTCGAGGCGTGGTCACCGTGCGCACGCTACCGCCTTGGTTGGCGCTGTGGCTGTAGCCGCTGCCTCGCTGGTTGGCCCCACGGCTGTCGGTCCCGTGCCTGGCTAGGTTGGCCAGCCCCTCCCTGCCGTGCGGATGACCTTGTGAGCCCACGTGCGTGCGCTGTCCGCCGTATCTCGTGGGTTCAAGCCCGACGCTGTGGTCGTTGTTGCTTGGCCGACATGGCGCTAGCCCTCGCCGTCCGCTTCCCTGACCACGCTCAGTCCTGGGGGCGTGCGCCAAGTCATCGCCACTGTGTCATTGGCCCGGCCGCTGTTGCGACGGGACTACTCCCTGCTCTGCCCCACCTATCTGCCCTGTCCCACTAGCCGACGGTGGTGAGCTCTGTTCAAGCTTGGTCGTTTTGATTCAAGTGCGTTGCATTGAGGCTCCGCTCGCTTGTGTGTACGTGCTCGCATCGCTCCACGACCGTGAGCTCTCGTTTTAAATTGCCGGCTCGCTACGTGCTTTTCACTCGGCCGCACCGCGCCATGGCCGTTGCCTTCTCCCTCCTACGTGGCAGTGAGGTTCACAGCTCTTTTCCTCGCACCTGTGTGTATCTTGGGAAGCTAGCTAGGCGCCCTACCGCACTAGACCTCAGCTGAGCACCGATGGCCACTAATTTGGTGTTTCCGCGCTGTCCGTCAGTTCACCGCTGGAATAGAGCACGATTGGGGGTAAACTCTTGCCCCTCTATGGGGTTCCAATTAGTTGTTCATATGAGCTCACATCGATCCCCTCATGCTGTTGCTCGTCCTTGCCAGCGACCCCTCCGTTAGCGACGTGACGCGATGGTGCCAAGCGGAAGCGCGCAAAGCCTGTCGGTGCGCATGTGGTTGGCTACCTTGCCGAGCCTTACAACCTCAACCGGCCCCTCCTACATGTTTCTAGTGAGGTCCTTTTGCTTTTGTGGTAGTCAATTCGTCTATCTAAGCTTCGCGCTCGCCGGGGCGCTCTCGTCGCCGCCGATGAGCTCGGTTTAGATGTTGTTCCAGGGCTGGGCTGATAGGGAGTAGTGCTAGTACATCTAAGGCTTCTAGCAGGCTAGCAGTAACTTAAGAAGAGATTTTTGGTGATGCAGCGTAGCCAGAAGGGCTGTTGTCGCCGGCGTGGACATAATCGTGGTCGTACCTCGCCACGGCACGCGTCCCTGCTGCGGTGTCGCACCGTTTGGTGTGCGAAATTCCTTGATCGGTTGATCTTGACGCGTGTAGTCATTTGGTAGTGCTAGTTGTCGCCGGTGGGGGCCGTATACGTTGGTGTTTGATCGAAGTCGTGCGGTCTCTGTATGTCCGGCCAGGGACCTTTGAATTTCAGAATTCGAATAACTCTAGGGTTCCTGATATAAAGCTCTAACTCAGTTGAATAGTGCTATTGGTAGCTTCGCGAATAGAAAAGAAAACATGGACCTTTTTGCAAAATGCCAGCACCCGTGCTAGGTTCCATCTTGGGGAATTGCTGGGTTGGCTGGTTTGTTGCGCCGAGCTGGGCCGGCTGGTTGCCGAAGCGTCTGGGCCGCTCGTGCCTACACGCACCCGCCCCGCGTTGGGTCGCGCCTACCCCGCCTAGGCTACTGTGGCCGCTGGTTTGCGCGAGCTAGGCCGCTTTGGGCCCAAGGGCCCTTTCTTCTTTCTTTGGTATTTTGTTAATGTTAATAATTGGCTGAATATTTGGAAATTCGTAGTAAATAATAGAAAAGTCATAAAAATGTCAAACTAAGTTTGTTAGGCTCCTAAAATCATGATCTACCTGCTAGTGTAACTTGTTCACATAGTTGGATAATATTCTTAGGAGCTATATAATTAAATTGGGATACTTAACATTATAAAAATATAAACTTATAGGAATTGTTGTGATAAATGGGTAATAGTATTGGATCTGAAATCTTTACAGTAGGTTTTTGGCAATATTAGCTGCTCAATGTAATTTTTGTAGCTCCAGAATAATTAGTTTGCTAAATAGATAATGATGTCTTATTTCGAATAATGATTAAATCGATAGAATAAAATAAAGAAACACCTTGGTTTATATAACTAAAATTATTGTTGGGAAATAACGCCTTATCTGACAATGTGTATATGTAGCCTAAGTACGGTCGTCGTTAGAACTAGCCCGTTAACTCAAGAGGCGTACGCCGTATTTTACGAGCCATGATTGCAGTTGATTAATTACGTCTTTGCATTGCATCACATTGCATATCATATAGGTACGACGATGGATCAATGGATCAAGTGAAGGATGAGTGGAAATCCAAAGATGATGTAATGGTATTCTCTTCAGGAGATGATGCAATGGGCTTGCTATTCAGATGATGGTTGATGATCTAAAGATGCAGACACTAACTTTTTAATATATCTTACCCAGGCAAACCCCGGTGCATAACCCCTACTTTTCTGTAGTTTAAATTATAATTGTGCATTAAGTTTTAAGGAGTTGAATGAAACCCACTTGCATATATATCTTTATCCTATGAGTCTTACTAGTATGACAGGATCGTGTAGAATGCTATGCTACAAGACTCCAGTAGAAGTCGAGTGATTGCATATCACTCGCGAGATATAGAAAATATATTACTATAATATTATCACTTGGAAAATATAAATGGTGGAAAGGAAAATAGTGACCAGGCAGGGATATGATTTGGGTATTGGTGGGTGTAAGGGGCTATGTCGCCGTGGACGCGGGGCATGGCTTGGTTACACTGCTTTCCCTGTCTGTGTCGGTTAAGGACCAATCGTTGCATAAGGCTCTAGGCAAGTCACAGACTTATTATCTCGAGCACATACTTGTGTATGGGCGCTTGAAAGACTTGTTGCTCTCTTGTCGTGGATCTGGCTCTTTTCAGATCGACTGTTAGGATTTTATTTTGGTGGAGGAGGTCCTTGCACCGCATTGAGTCTAGGACTTAGGGACGGGGGCTTGGAGTCCCAGTTTGGATGGGAACCTGGACACCCAGGACATGAGAGTGATGGGTTGGTCCTACTTGTACCTTGGGTATAAGCAGGGCGTGTGTTTTCGGGATACCCAGCTGAGGGCATTTATTCACGAATCGTCGGGCAATCCGGTATGGCTTGTCTACGATTTAGCACTGTAGTAAGAACTGAAAGATGAAAGATGGAAGATAGACAAAGGAAATCTGATTGCTTACCACCTGCTTGAAAGTAGCATAGGTGCTTACATAGAATGGTTTGTTAATAAACCAATGCGGCTATTAATAAAAATTGAATATAAGGACGCACGCTTAGTAATGCTTCCTGCAAATGCAATAAACCCATAAACCAAATAGCCTTGCATATCCTTGGAGTCTTTTCGTTTCTCCTATCGGGTAAGTCTTGTTGAGTACAATTGAGTACTCAGGATTTTATTCCCCCTGTTGCAGGTGACAGGTGGACGCTTGAGCTAACTTTTGTGTGTGGATACCTCCTGGTGGGCTCAGTGAGGATCCTTTTACGCTGTGATTGTAGCTGTTATTTAAAACTCTCACCAAATGCTTTTATAAATGAAAGTTGTATAATCTGTTGTCATAGCTTATATATCAATACTTCATCATGTCATGAATAGATATTTATTTCTGCTGTAACTCTGTTCACATGTTTATATTCGGCTATTCAATTAAATTGTTTATAACTCTGATAATATAATTATATTCCGCTGTTATAGTAAATAAATATTATACTTTGATGTTGTACTAAAAGTGATGTAAGAAATGGTTAAGAATGATGTAACCTTTATTCTCTCATTTGTGATCCTAATGGCAAAAATATAGATTTTTTGGTTCTCCCCTGGGGTGTGTCCGACGGAACCGAGTAATTTAATGTTCTTCTTTGGATACTTAGCGTCTAATGAAAGACAAGCACTCCTGGGAGGCATTAGATTAGATGGTTCTGCCACAGTACCGAATGATAATGGAAGCTCGATCAGTGCATCCTGCACGGCACCAATTCACCTTGAAACCAGTCATAATCAAAATGAAAAGCTCTAGCACATAATTTATCAATAACAACAAACAAACAAAACAGATGTACCTTCTCAAGGGCATCTTCAATGGCTTCGTCACTAAGCTTTTCACTGCAACCTTTCTTTAGAATATTGTCGCAGAAGGTAGCCAACAACTTAGCACTCAAACTACCAGGGACACCTTTGTTAAAAGAAGACCTCAAAGGCTTCTTTAAGTGCCTGTGGTAAGAATTATATGAGAATGAAATACTATTTGCAATTTTATGGCAACAACAAAATGAAAATGAGATAAATTCACCCAAAAAAGCACAAAAGCAGATCAACTAAATTCAAGAAAAAACAATGTTCAAAGTTGTTGTTGCAGCAGCTCCAAAAGCAGACCCACAACCACACAGACACACACACAGAGGAAGGAAGATAGAGAGACACACAAAGCACACACACAGCAACGCCAAAAAAACACATGCACACACAAACACAAAAACACCCCCCCCACACACTCAAACACACGCACACACAAAGCAGGAAGCTACCAAAAACATGCACAAATACTACATCTATATAAGAACAGTAGTAGTAGCTCAACCAACAACTGCAACAACACCAAAATCAGCTCAATCAGCAGAATCAACTAAAATACATCCCATGATATAATAGCCAACATCTTGGCTTTGGCACCCCCACACACAAAATCATACAAATATAAACATGTTGACATTCCTTAGCGTCATTACTAAGAACAGAGTTGAATCTAGTCCCCGGCAACGGCGGCTAAAATGTTTTTTGGTATTTATTAACTTGTCACTTGTTTTAGTAGCCATCTATTAATTACCTACATCTCCTAACATTACTTTAATAGGCTGTCATCCCTAGTGATGGTGCTAGAGATGCTTGTTGGTATTACCTAGCATCACTACTAGAATGATACTTAATAGTTCTTTATCATTTTATATGACTAGAAAAAAATATAAATATATATGAATGAAAAGGGCCGTGTTCGTCTGGCTGGCTGGCTGATTGCCGGCTGGCCAGCCACCTCACAAAATCACTATTCACGTCCTGCCAGAACAATATTTTTCTCTCACAACAATCAGCCGAAACAGTATTTTTCAGTCCTGCCGAACAGGCCCAAGGAATTTGCAAGCGCACAGATAATTATACCATTATAGCACTTCACCCAGGAGTATTTCAGGTATTGTTATTTATATTTTTACCACAGGGAAGATCTACCATGGACAAATATTGATAACTTATACCATTGTCCATTGATGAAGAAGTAAACTATAACCAATATTCTACTTATAACAGAGGTATGTCATCATAGGATAAGATATATATATATATATATATAAAGTATTGATCATCAATAATGATAAATCACTTAGAGTACTCCTTTTTATGGCATTAGCATGGTCAGGTAGAATATTAGAGTAATAATTCATAGGTCATTCTTAATTACAAGTCAAAGCATATATTGATTAGTGCAATAACACCTAGTAATCATGGCTAAGATCATTTTTATATCTATACATAAGGGATATTACTAAGGAAGATTAAGAACATAGCTTGTCTTCCTTCATAACTAGATTCTACTTGTATACCTATATTCGGGGAGTAGATTACAAAAGACTCAACGGGAGTGTCACATCCGTGATCTACCACATGGCCCGGAATATAGGGTGTATCCGTAGGTAAACAACATATAAGCACCACGTTTACACAAAATCGACCACTCACCCCATGTACTTTGGAGCGAGCACTTTGCGAACTTATGCATAAACATAATAATAAACTAGCTATACTAAGTATATAATCAAAGTAGACGATGAATATTATAACAAAGAACATGAATAAGATGAATACTAATATTGTCATAACAATTGTAGCAAGTATATAAAAATAATAAAAATATAAAAGAGAGGGGGTACAAGGATTATACCAAACCCCACTCTTGACACGATCCGGAATCCAAGCGAAGCCTCCTTGCCTCCCTCTAGATCTAACCTAACTAGCTATGCCCTAGAATATGGTGGAGCTCTAAGGATGATTAGGGTTTCTATCTTCTCAAATGACTTGATGCCTCAGGGGGTGACAAAGACTGATATATATAGATCGGAGCGTCCAACGTGAGCTCTTGGATCAAACCGACTTAAGTAACAGCCTAGATGCAACCTAGGAGGCGGTGGAGAATCAACATTGCGACGTGGACGCTGATAGTGGGCCCCAGGGGCCCGGTGGCCTACAGATGGGGCCGGCCCCACCTGGCAGCCTCTTCCTCTCTGTCTCGGCATGGTATCCTCTGGTGTCCTCTAGAACCTTCTAGTGTTCGTTTCACGACGGATAAGCGCAATTAAATCTGACATGTAGGTCCACATTGATAGTTTTCTAGATAAATCCTGCTGAAAATACAGATTCACCAAAACTAGTGAAATTTATTAGTTTAAACTCTTAGACATTTGTTGGTGATCATATTTTTGCCCTTATATATGTTTCTTTGACAGTTTATAATGGTTGTTAACTACCGTCAACAAAACTCAACTCAGCTAAATAGACAATCACAACTCTAAAAATTACAGCTAATGGCAAAAGAAAAAGGAAAAGAAAAAGAAAAAGAAAAGCCCATCCGCACATCACAGCAATACAAATCTAAAAAATATAGCTACAAAAAAATCAACTCAACTAAATAGACAATCACAACTCTGAAAAATACACCTAATGGCAAAAGAAAAAAACAATAATGCTTATATAAACACACACAACGCGAGAAAACACATGCACCCACACGCAAACAACAAAAAAGGGGAGGCAGAGAAAGCCATAAAATTAACAACACGTCATAAAAAAAACTCGTATAACCTGCAGGGCACCACCAAATCCTTAAACTTGCAAGCAATCATAGATTACAGAAACAGAATCCCTAGCATTAGCAGATGAAAACCTACCATAAAACACTGCTCAACCTCCTCCCACACCCACACAGACACAACATGGTAAACCTGCTAAAAAACTAGCAAACAAAGGACTCAATAACCAAAAAAACATCTATTGGCACATTCAATTCTAGCTGAAAACTAAAAAAACAGCTCATATAACCTGCAGGGCACCACCAAATCCTCAAACTTGCAAGCAATCATCAGATATAAAATGCACATTACTAAAACAGCTCAAGTTCCAAGTCAAAACCAACCTAGAGAAAACTAAATATCAGAAATAAAAAAAAGAACATTACATCAACCATGAGAAGAACTGAACAAAAAAGATAAAAAAGAACAAAAACACACATCTCCAGCTACAATAGACGCTAAAAAGGACTCCAGTCTCAACTTGTAGACACAAATATCAGAAGAACCAGCGCCACCATCCTTAAAAAACAAAAAATACACATACAAAAAAAACTAACTCAGAATTATACAAAGATCATGGTCCAACAAAATCATTCCCTTACGGGTGACTCAACCACCAGCTAATCCCCCCTATTGACAGCTCAGACTAGAAGTTAACCATTATGAACCATGTATGCAAAGCTTACCATCTACATAACAAGCACCATGGTGCCCAAATTTCATGGGCCACAGGCTAGCAGGACATCAGAAATCGAAAGCTATAGGCAACAAAAAAGACCCCATAAAAAGTATATCCCTAATAAAAAAAAGGAGACCTATATGATCATAACTACTGAACCTACATTCGTAGCACCATAAACAATGACATCATGACGCCACGATTAGCATTAGAACCTAACCAACGCAAACAAAGCACCAAAATAAATAATACAAAAACTAACTTGCCTTCAACCTTTCCAAGGTGATCAACATATTAGGATTCATCTTACTTCTCAAGTGCTTCAAAATATGACAGATAAGAAGAATGAGACATAAATTAACATAAACCAAAACCAAAAAAAATATACATAACTCTTTATACAAGTCAAACAACAAATCATCAACACCATTGCTGCCATCAGAGGGAAGACTCGCCATTTACCACGGCCAGCCCGGCAGAGACGCTCTCGGCCTCCAGCTTCTGGGCCGTCGCGCTTCCAAGCTCGGCCTGGAGGGAGCCGACCTTCAGCTGCGCGTCGACGCGCTCTTAGCAGGCCTGGTCACACTGACGGGTGTTGTTCTGCCTAACCCTCGTACGAACACTGACAGGTGCGTCAGTTCGCCACGACGTCCGCCAGGACGGAGTGGAGCACCATGACGGCAGACGATGTCTGCACATGGCGCTAGTGACGGATATGGCCACGACGTGAAGCTGTCCCTGTTGACGTCTACAGGGTCGGTGAGACCCGCATAGAAGAGAAGGAGGACCCGACGATTCCGGAGGACTTCTTCTCTTTCTGATTCTTCTTTTTTCCTCTGTTATAACCCCTGCTTTCCCTTGGCCTATAAAAGGGAAAGCAGGGCGTCCCATTAAAGACTCGAAACGAACACATCACATCGATTCGGACTCGAACCCCGAATCGATTAGAACACTCAAGCACACAGCAGAGAAGCGACCGAGCCATCGGCGCCCGTTCGCTCCTCTCACCAGAGACTTGGGACATGTCCCTCTCTCGACTGTTTGTAACCCCTACTACAAACTTTTAGTGCTAGTAACACGAGTAACAACAATGAACTGGACGTAGGGACATTCTGCCCGAACCAATATAAACATCGTGTCTTCTTAGCACACCATACGAGCCGGACGCGTAATATTAGAAATTTACTTATTGGTGGCAACTCGAAACACCGACACCATGCATGTGTACAAACATCCAATAGGACAACGACTAAAGTTTAGAAGGGGAACCAAACACCCCCTTAGTTATAGGTCCCTGTTCATTGTCTAACTTATTGCTTAACTGTCTCGCAAAAAAAACTTATTGCTTAAGTGAGTGATTATTTGCAGTTAGTTAGACAAAGATAAACAGGTCCTTGTCCCATACATCATCTGTTCGATTGTTAATTAGTCAACTGATGGAGACAAATGCGACAAGATTATATATTACATATAATACATAATCTGGTAATGAACTGACGGAGACAATGTGACAAGATTATATATTACATAATACTGTACATAACACTAATAATCAACTGACCGAGACAATGGAGGTGCGATTCACAAGAGAGAGAGAGAGAGAATGGAGGTGCGAACTGTGAACTCGGGCAAATAGGGTGTGCACCAGCTTATTACTAGTACTTAGCTTAGCTGCCCACAGAAAAGCATCATTTATCAGTCACTAGGGGCGTGATTGGTTCTGGAACGTGCTGAGCCTGGCTAGCTGCTGGGATCCAGGCCGACGTTGGCCAAGCTACGCGCATGCAGGACGACTGGCTGCCGCGAGAAACTGTTTGGTAGCCTGTTTTTCCATCCTTTCAGATGCCTCTCCGCTTTGTCCAGAGCAGCCGCGTCGCACTGCGCGGGCCTGGCTCGCGAGAAACGGAAGTCATCCGCGTTTCCGCGGAGCCAGGCCGAGAGACGTCGTTTGCACCCGCTCAGCCACGTTTCGAAGGTGAACGAAGCTACCAAACAGCCAAATGCCAAATGCTGCATCCGTGGAGATACACCCAACCAATCACGCCCTAGCTTACGCAGATGATATATATTAGTAAGTGCATCATTAATGTTACGTTGGGTGCATTTTTGTACGCAGATGTTTACTTACAGATGTTTCGTCGGAAAAAAGATATGTTTATACATAGAAAAAAAAAGGATCGCACATAACTACAAAAGGCAGCACAAAATCTGGAAAACACCTACCAAAATAAACAATTTTAATATTTTTTCTTGTTATCTCTACCTAACCTCTCCTGATTTCCCCCCTACAAAAACTTCTCCTTATTATATAGTTTTTTTTACGAGGCTCGATATAGCCTCTCCTGGTCTCCCCTACGAAAACTTCTCTTTATTATATAGTGTTTTTTTTTTGCGAGACTCAGCATAGACTTAGACATCCATATACACGTCGTACATTCACCTCTATGAATACACGCACACCCTACCTACCCCTATGAGCACCTCGGAAGAAACTGCTTATCATTGGAAGAATAACGATGTTAAATCATAGTCCCAGAGCACCCGTGTCAAAGTTGAGAACTTGAACTGAAAAATACGATCATCTATGTCAAGTCGAGAATCTGAACCCAGATGGGCAGGTTCTACATTCCATTATAAGAAACCTGACCAAGTGAGCTACATTTGACAAAGCAATGATTTATAGTTAGAGCTCCCTTCCATCCTAAATCATGTTTTCCGCTAGTTATTACTCCCTCTGATTTTTTTAGGTGCGGTAAAGGACTAGGTAGGCAAACTCAATCTTGCTTATCATTTCTCCTTGAGCATGTTGTCTAGGGACCGATAACTACCAAAGTGAAGTCGTTATTGATAGTGCCTCCTCTGTTTTTGAGTTACAATAATCTTGCTCATCATTAACTCTCACGGCACAAAGGCACATGGTAACCTGTTGCTGTAACCCTAGTAACTCAAAACTATATTGGCTAGGGATCAAAGAAAGTGTAGCGGTAGCATCAATTTTCAATTGTACTATAGAAAAAACAGAGATAGCAGTAGCATCTGTTTTCAGTTTTGCTTGAGAACAAGTACCATCTGCATTCTCAAACATCTAACTTGCTCATGAAGCTAAGCAATTAATAAACCAGACACTACTTAATCATGGTCACTGAATGCTTATATAGGTTCAAAGAAGTCTCGGATTGAAAAGACAGTGTTTCACCAATGAAAAAAACAACATATCCTTTGAGATTTAGATTTGAGATGAGCTATGAAATATATACCTGAAACAGAGCCTTGATAACCGAAGCAAAAGTAGTGGATGTGGTTCGCCTAATCACCACTAAGAGAAGATGTTCTTGACAAAGTGATCAATCTGTAGTAAAAAAAATCTATAGATTTCATCTGTAAAGAAACAATTAGGTGGTTGTTTGTTAGATGCAACTATCAGGTATTTGTCCTACTCCTGAGCTCACTAATATAAGCTTGTTTTTATTCATTATGTTGTAGAGTCCCTTGAGTTAGATTCATGGTTCTTGTAAGTCCTAGAGTGGAAGGAGGATGTAGTCCTCAGCAATCCAACTATTAATTCTATCATGTTGTCACTTTCCACTTTAAAATGTTTCAACATGTTGGACCAAATCTAAACAAAGAATCAGAATAGAACAAGTTGTGTGGTATAATGGAATTTACTGCACTTTTGCACTGATGCTAGGAATGAAGGCGGCTTTGTTCCAAGGCATAGCAATTCAGATACATTTTTTAATCGCTTTTCATTTATTATATTTTGATAAGCATACTATATGAGACATGACAATGTTTCATGGATCAGGAAACAAACCTGCAGTGTTTTGAAGACGTGGATCACTAGATCTGTTGAACCAGCCGACATGTACCAGCCATCTGGAGACCATGAATGGGTAGCCAGAGCTGACTGGGACTTGCTGCTCTCTTGCTTCCAACCAAATGCATGAGCCTCAATTTTAGTAAGCCTGACATCCAACAAGCATAGCTGTCTGCCTAGAGCTCTGTCAGCACGAGGAAACAGATAAAGATTGTTTAAGCACGCAGCGCAACAAAGAAAAGAGCACTACTTATTAGGACCCTACATAATAACTGTAGATCCCAATTAGCGAATGATTTCCTTTTTAAAACTACAGCTTGAGCAGTAGTTTGAACTTGTAAGTTATAATGCAAGAATAGATTTAGATTAACACAAGGGTTAAAAATAATAGCTACAAAATCTTCCATTATTCAAGAAACAAGATTTTTTTTTTTTAAATCACTTACCTTGTCTGCACCATGCATTAGTTGAAATCGCATGGATTTGTTAAAACACTCGTGCAGGAGTGCTGCAGTATGGATGTTCATCATGGACAGTAGAACAAACCTTATCCGCCAGAGCTCTGTAAACAATAGAACTGTATTTTCAATTAAATGACAATAGTACAAGATTAATTACTCATGAAGAAAACATTTAGAGCATTTTCAAAGTTGCCACTCTAATTTGGGCCCAAATGAAAAGGAACAGTGAAATTCATATCAAATTCACAAAACAAAATGAACGAGAAATTAAAACTTGTACCATATATTACCTTGAGGGCATTTCAGTGAATACATGGTGGGCATCATCCCTGTCAACCTTTATGCCATACTTGACAAATACAATCTGAGTATGAAGATCACAAGCCCTGAATCCCTGATACCCTTCGCGACAGAACATGACAAGTAGGTGAGCAAGCAAAAGTGGCAAGGGCGAAACGCACACACACACACACACACACCAGATCGGACGTCCCTACCCTGGCATCCTTCGGTATTCCATCTCTTTGTGAAGGGGATCAGGGATGACATCATGGAAGAGAAATCAGGAATCACGAGGTGTTGACCTTGCCAGTCGAGGTATCGAGGTAGATCGAGATTGCTGGAGCATAGAGGAGGTGCATCGGGGCCGGACAGTGGTCAGTGGAGGTACCGTCATCATCATCTACGATGGGAACATTTTCCTCATCGCGAGCAGAGATGCGGCGCCGGGCTCTTCTGGACTCTTGCGAGCAGAGATGCTGCTGCTGCTGCCGAGCGCGATGACGGAGGATGGCGCCCATCGCGAGCAGATCCAGGTGTCGCCTGGGAGGGGAAGCAGCCAGGGAGAGGGAAGAACCGGGCTACGTCGGTCACTTCCAGGTTCCGACGGATCTGGGCGGCGCCATCCTCCTTACTGCTGGTGGGAGGACGTGGATGGGGCTCGTGCGGCGAGGAGGACGTGGATGCGGCGCCGTCCTCCTTCCCGCTCAACCACATCGACGCCGGGGGCTACAACACGGTGGGCCTACCGTCGTTCCTGCGCTACCACCGCAATGAGGAGCTCCTGCTGCCGTGGATGGAGGTGAACGCCTTCATGGTGCGGCTGCTTCTCTTCCCTCCCCGTCCACGGATCACATGCGTGATTTGAGCATGCGGGATTTGAGCCACCGCGTGAGGAGTGCAGGGGGAAGGCAGACCGACGGAGATTGCGGTGATTGTAGGGCGAGCGGCAGGGGATCGCAGGGGGGAGTCGGAAACCAACGTCCACGTTTTAGCGGTTTTGATGTCGCACATGTGGACGGAATAGTTATGAATGTTTTAGTTGTAGATAGATAGAGATAGAGAGAGAGATGTTGCGGAAGGTAGACGATAAATACCTAGCAAATTTTTATGGATATAATAGATAGGATAGATAGAAATTATAAACAGGAGGTTAATGGATAACATTCTTTGTGAGCAAAAGTTGCAAGGAAATCATGGGTCTGCGCACAAATTTGTGAAGCTGGCAAGTGGGCTCAGCCTGCCAAGCCACAGCAGAGTGAGCCCGTGATCTTTTTTGCCAACCGGCACCTGCCAGTTTGGCACGCGCTAATCATGCTACTGTTACCAAAGTTCGATGACAAACGTGCATCCAACTATCAACGCTGCGTTTAGTTCGTGAATTTTGGAAATTTAGATACTATAGCATTTTTGTTTTTATTTGGTAATTATTGTTTAATTATGGATTAATTAGGCTTAAAATGTTCGTCTCGTAATTTTCAACCAAAATATGCAATTGATTTTTTTCGTCTACATTTAATGCTCCATGCACGTATCGCAAGATTCGATGTGATAGTTACTGTAGCACTTTTTGGGAAAGTTTTTAGAAACTAAACAAGCACCAATATTGTGAGAACCGAGCGTAGCTCGGGTGGCAAGTCCCGGTGGTTGGGACCTCGTCGGTCGGAGTTTGGGCATCTGTGGTTGCGAATTTTCGGTCTTAAATAATAATTTCAGGTGTCTCTCGAGTAGATGTGCCACAATGGTCAAGTGACGTGTCCATCAAACTTGAAGTTTGAGGATCTTTGAGTAAATCTCAGCTGTATTAGGTTTGTTCGTATACCATGTGTGTGAGGTGTGCGTGTGTAGGTTGGTGTATGTCTCAAAACAGATTCTACCTACTTACGATGAGAGAAAAAAAACCTACCAATATCGTTCTGGCAGTTGGATCCCACTGACCTCGTGAAATTTGTGGGTCCCACAGGAACAGCAAAATTTGTTTATAATATTTCCTTTTGGTTATCGTCTGCCTCCTTTTTTTCGTGTGAAAAACTCTAATCACTTTATGACTTTTCTCACGATAGTCTGTTCGGATGGCTGACTGGTTCATGACTGGATGGTCGATTATTACTGGTGGTTAATTTATTATAAGAGGAAAATAATGTTTATCCTATAAATTTAGAATGGTTTACAAGATCCACCCGTCAACCCGTCGACCTGCCAACCGAACAGGCTCACTAGTCTCTTTCCTCCCCCTCGTCGTCTTCTCCCCCGTGAGAGCAAGAGAACGCGCAGGTAGAGAGAGTGTAGAAGCAGCAGAAGCGCGACCATGGCGGGCGGCACCGGCAGGCGGGACCTGCTCTTCGCCTCCGAGATCCACGGCTTCCTCACCTGCGCAGGTCGCCCCGCCACGCCCCCGCTCGAGCGCGGGTTTTCTGTTCCCCCCCTTCCCCCTCCGTTTTTCTCTTCTCCTCCTTTGGTACTGCGATTCTGTTGCTCGCCTTGGTCCTGTTTCTCTTCTTTGACGTGGTTCGATTGAGCTCTGGAGTCTGGGGGCTGGTGCCGTCTGATGCCTAGCACTCGTGGGTTTTCGGGGTTCTTCAAAGTTTCGCGGCTGCATACGCGTATTTCCCCATTTCCGGCTGTATTAGTCTATGAGGTGTGCTGTTAGAGACTATTTGGGCTGTTTCTGCAGTCGTGTTGCTTGATTGGATTGGAATAATAGTGGTATTTCTGTACTTCTGTTGGAAACTGATCGATTGCATTGTGAGCGTTTGGCTGCTCAGTTTTCTTAGCTCACTTCATCTCATCACCTAATTTTTTTTTAGTTCCTTTCCCCTGAATTTTGGTATGCTCAGTTTAAGCACTTCGTGATTAGTTTAAACTTTATACTTGGTGTCTTTGTTGCTCTTGTTGTTCCGGTGTTCAATGACATGACGTTCTAATCTGGTACTGTTCAAAGCCCAAATGATGAGGTTTTGTGCTGCTTCTTGCACTGAGTTATTGCTTGTTTGTGTTTCATTCAATTGGCGATTGGTGGACAGACTTGAACTTTGATAAGCTGATGATGGAGGCGGGAACACGCTGGTTCCGGCCGAATGAGATCTATGCGGTGCTGGCGAACCATGCAAGGTTCAAGGTCCATGCACAGCCCATCGACAAACCCATTAGTATGTGTTCCACATTCGCCATAAACCCCCTGACAAACCCATTAGTAGTTTTTGTAACTTATATATGACATATGCGAACAAAAGGAAACAGAACAGAAGCTTGTGTGTTGAAGTACCGAGTATAAGATGGTTGTGTTCTTTGAGCTTCTGAGTCTGAACAATTTGATTTGTATGTAGAATGAATAGTAGTAATTATCCCTCAGTTCAAGGCCAGTTGCTTTATTGTTTAGAATGCTATGATTGATCTAGTGCTGGTATCCATAAGAGAAGAGATGAATGAATGAATGCACATTTAGTTTCTGAGTACGAGGGAGACCTACTTGACTAACCTTGATCATACTTTCTCCTGAAATGTTTGCGCGCAGGAGCAGCGTTGTAAAGACTAATCATTTCATTCTCTTCTGTTTGATAATCTTCTCCCTTCATAATACAATGTGCAGGGTTGTAACATATATGCCCACAGTACTAGTTAAAATGGTGTTTTTGATTCTTGTGCATGTCTTCATGTGCTTTAGTTTCTACTCTTCAAAATGCCATATTTGGGATCATGAAGGATTACAGAAACATAGGTTAAGTGAACACGGTTTTTTATGGTATTCGTTGTAAATCCAAAATTAATTTTGCTTGGTATGAATTACTGTTTTTTTTGTGGCTATGCCATTGGGTATAAAACACCTCTACCTATTCACATTCACATTGGTCTTTTGTTTCTTACCCAATCAATGAGTTCTGCAGCTACTTGTAACTAAAACCATTTACCGTTCTAATATACTGTATCTTACATGATTTTCTATAACAACACTTATTGCACATGGGAATCATTTTCCTTTTGTGCTTCTTGTATAACTTATTTGCTACTGTTATTCCTGTGCTAAGTTACTCATACAAGTGTGTAGATCTGATCGCACTACTTTCAGAGAACGTCTACATCTTTAAGTTCTTTTTTTTAAAAAAAAGAATGCATTTTTTATTTTGTCTTATATTAATCTTCTAATTCCATGAGAAAATTGGTATATGCATTCCCAATCCATCCTCAGTTGTAATTTTCTTTTAAACTAGGTGGTACTGTTGTTCTATATGATCGTAAAGTTGTCCGGAACTTCCGTAAAGATGGCCATAACTGGAAGAAAAAGAAAGATGGCAAGACTGTCCAAGAAGCCCATGAAAAACTAAAGGTAATTTGTTCAAATAACTGTTGCTACATTGTATTATCCTAGTACATCCACCACTATTGGTGCTTTGTCTTATCTTGTAGATTGGTAATGAAGAAAAGGTTCATGTGTATTATGCTCGAGGAGAGGATGATCCAAATTTCTTTCGCAGATGCTACTGGCTGCTTGACAAGTAAGGTTTCAACCCTGGCCTGCAAATTATGTTAGATCACTAAACTTTATTTAATGTGGTGGCTGAGATATTTGGTCTTTCCCCCCCCCCTTATTCTCTAAGCTCAAAAATAGTTTTCACAAGAGGTAGGATGCCAGTCTCGTGGCATCATGAAATATCTTTGTGCAACAGAATTGATATTTCAGTTTGGTGCTTCCATGCTTCTTGCCCACATGCAGAAGTGAATTGGCACATCCTTACATCCACAAGGACCTGCAATGGTGTGTTAAAATTTTGTATATATTAAGGAAAAAAAACCAATATGATGAATCTGGAGAAAAGGAAACAGCTCGGCGTTTCTTAATTTGGCTTGCCATATCTTAAAGCTGTAGATTATTCAGATAAATGCTGGTACTGCTAGATGTATAATGTCTTGTAATATCGCTGTGAATTTTTGTGGAAATCTTGGCTAGTTCATAAGAATGGATGTTATCACATTATGTTAAGTTTATAGGAATAGATCTGTAGGAAAGTTCTGTTGAAGGATTACAGAATATGAGGTCGATGGCATAATTTTCTTTATATTTCACCACATTTATGACTTAGTCTTTTGCTCAAATGCAGACTTTGATAGAAATGCCATGCTGGTTCTCATTGCTGATATTGTTCTTGGTTGTTTCTTATTCAGAGAGTTGGAGCGCATAGTTCTTGTGCATTATCGTCAAACATCTGAGGTCCGGTCTTTCTTTACTCATCTTTTTTCTGTTTTGTAGTAAATATTTAGATTTTTTTTCACTTTGCTTCTGCTTGGGTAAGGAAAGTTGTTTTTTTTGCACTCCAAATCATTAGTAATACTCATGAGATGTATTATGAATTTGTGAGCTTCTCTTCAAACATGTGAATTTCATTAAAAATGACACATTGTTGAATGTGAATGTGCAACTGATTTTGAGGTCTCAGTGGCTGGGTCTGCACAGCTTCCCTTGCCAAGAGGGCATGAAGTAGCCTTCATACCTGAAAAGGTCCAAAGAGAGAACAATTAAAGGAACTTGGTTAAGCTACAGAATTATATGTGATATGACTAGAGCTTTGAGACTTTTGTGCATCCTGTGCAAAAGCAGGGTTACTTCATCCAAAATGCCGTTAAGGTTGAAAGAAACTAAGGAATTCATTCACTCACTAATAACTTTGTTGAAATTCAAGGACCACACTCAATAGTTCATCATGCCGGAGTTTCTTTTTATGAATAAATATTAGCTTCTGACTTGGCCCCATCGAGCATTCTATTTTCCTCAAGATTTATTGAAGTAGCTCTTTGACTGACAAAGAACTTGATATTAATTTTTCACTTATCTAGTCAAACATGTAAAAGGTTCATGAGAATTGCAATGACTCTTGTCTATATCCTTCGCTTATAGCTAGATACAAGTAGCAATAAACTTCAAATGAATCACAAAGATATATATTTTTTTCCTCCATTGTGCAAGCGTATTAGAACAAAATGTTACATATTTTATTGTTCAGTATGCTAATATATTTTTATACTGAAAATAGGAAAATGCCTTACCACCTCCACATGCAGAAGCTGAAGTTGCAGAAGTGCCTCCGATCAATATGGTTCATTACGCCTCTCCTTTGACCTCAACAGATTCAGCCTCTGCTCATACTGAGCTATCTTCTGCTGCTGCTGATATCAACTCAAATGGTGGTGGGGCGATTTCTAGTGGTAAGACATGCTTAGATCCCAAACATTTTTTATTTGATTATATGTGTACTTCTATGCCAGTTTCTACATCTTCTGAAAATTTTGAAATATGTTAATATAGTTTTTAAAACTAGACCTGTTTTTATAGTGTTTAGTTTATACTACTTACTGATAGATGCCAAAATTTTCAAAACATACTGTTTAACGCCATACAGAATTTTACTTCTATCTCTTTACTTTTGAGAGTATATTTCTGTATCTTCTTTTGTTGAGTTTGCAGAAACCGACGATCATGGTTCTAGCCTGGAATCATTTTGGGCAGATCTATTGGAGTCATCAATGAAAAATGATACTCCTGTTGGTGCTTCTTCTTGTGGTGGGTCTTTTGACATAGCTGCAAGTTTTCTTGGTGTCTACTGTTGTACAGATTGTAATCCTGCTTATTATATAAAACAGGTGGATCTTTGGCATCCAATCAGCAGACTAATAATGGGACGAGAGATTCTGGAAATAATATCTTGCATGCCAATGCCACAGGCAATGTATGTGAGCTAAGTTTGCCTTGCAATGGTGCATGCATGTAACTTGCATAAAGTTATCACTTCTCTACATTGCTAAAAGTAGTATAACTGTGGTCCTTAATTTCTGTTTCTTCTTTATATTTTTCCTTATGAGTATTTTAAGTGAGCTACAGTTAACTATTTTAAATCGTAACAGATATGGTTGAAATCTTGGATCTTAGATGAAACTATTTTTTCTTTGCACTGTGAAATTGACTATAACTGTATCCCTTAATTTTGCTCCTTTTAGCTTCCTTTGCATTTCTTAGTTCACTTCAGCTGTGGCAGTTAATTTGCATCACAATTTAGTTTCCTTTTTCCTCTTTTGTTAAGGCGGCATTTATCTCTCTTTACATTAATTACTGAATCTAGTAAAATCTGAAATTTGAATTTAGAATGGGAAAAATATCCAGTCGAAATTACCTTCTTGGTCGAATCGTGACCCCCCCCCCCCCCCCCCCCCCCAAAAAAAACCCCTGCAATTTTCAAAAAAAATCCGAAACTTTGCACATCCATAGATGTACTTTGCTGCAAAAGTTGTGACAAACTACACCTGTGGATGCACTATGGATGTGCCAAGCAGTGTACCAGAAGACGGATACTCTGGAATTTTAAGGGACCACTTGCCTTGGTTGCAACTTTCTTTGGTAATAATCAGTGTTTGCAATATCTTCTATGTACAAAACTAATTCTATTGGGTTGTTATTATATCTGTCTATGCATAAGAGATTATTTTGTCAATCTGATCATATGCTGCAAAGAAGCTGAGAGAATTGCACCCCTTACGTATTGATGTTTCTACTTAACCTTCGATCCTTGTGTACCTCAGTCAAACAGCTGCATCTGTAGGCATGCAAGGTCATTCTTGGTCTCGGCCTCTACTCAAGATTTGTGTATTTATGCATGGGTGTGGATGTACTATTGCTTGTTTTCTTGAATGTATCTATGATGATGAATCAGCATCTTCTTTTTGGCAGGCTATCTTTTCTCCAACAACTAATGTAGTTTCAGAAGCTTATGCTAATCCTGGCCATAATCAAGCATCAGAGAGTTACTTTGGATCTCTGAAACATCAAGCAAACAATTCTCCATCTCTTTTAACATCAGATCTGGATTCTCAATCAAATCAACATGCAAATTCTTTGATGAAAGCTCCAGTGTATGGTAACATGCCTAATGATGTACCTGCCAGGCAGAACAGTCTTGGGTTGTGGAAGTACTTGGATGATGATACTAGTTTAGAGAATAATCCAAGCTCTGGCATACTCCCCACTGAACAAGTGACCGACGAAAGACCCTTTCACATCACTGAGATATCCTCAGAATGGGCTTATTGTACAGAGGACACAAAGGTCCCCCCTCCCCTCATCCTATACTGAATTCCCATGGTTTCTTGTTTTAATTTCTCTTTTTTTTTCTCGAACTACGCAAGAGAGCTGCGTGTCATTTCATTAAGATAGAAAAGAAAGTACATAGAGAGGGGGAGAGCCCCCAAACTAAGTACCAAACACACCCCCACACTTACAAAACACTACACACCCAAAACAAGGAAAGACCTGACCATAGAGCACCAAACCTAAGATGGTGCTACAAGCGACCTAGCAAGCAGCTCTTTGAGCTTAGAAGCTCCAGCCAAGCACCACAGGGTGCTTTCATTTGTTATGGCCTGCAGGAGCACCTGGGAGTTAGGGAGACACCTTCAAACACGCAAGAATTTCTATGTTTTAATTTCTCTTCAGCTGTTCAATTCTCCTGGGAAATGTTCTACTTCACCTTCATCTGTTAAGAACTACTCAAACCATTGCTTATTTAATTATCTATCAGGTACCTCCTGTTTTGGTGGATGTGGAGGTCTCTTTTATAACTGAATACTTAATAGCTGCATTATAGAACAATTTATATGCATGTCTGTGTGAGCTTATAAGTTCTTATCTATATTCCAATAAACAACAAAGTATTAATGTAAACTTAATTGTAGGTCCTTGTGGTTGGATATTTCCATGAGAACTACAAACATCTGGATGGGACCAATCTCTTCTGTGTCATTGGTGACCAATGTGTTGTTGCTAACATTGTTCAAACTGGCGTTTACCGTCTCATTGTTAGACCACATGTTCCTGGACAAGTCAATCTTTATTTGACTTTGGATGGGAAAACACCAATCAGTGAGGTTTTGAGTTTTGACTATCGTATGGTGCCTGAAAGTCAAACCTTGGCTGATGATGAGCCCCAAAAGTCAAAGCTTCAGATGCAAATGAGACTAGCTCGTTTGTTGTTCACTACAAACAAGAAAAAGGTGGCACCCAAGTTGCTTGTAGAAGGCAGCAAAGTTTCCAATCTCTTATCAGTATCTGCAGAGAAGGAATGGATGGATCTGTTGAAATTTGGTAGTGATTCTAAAGGCACTTATGTTCCGGCTATTGAGGGATTGCTTGAACTAGTATTGCGAAATAGATTGCAAGAGTGGCTTGTTGAAAAAGTAATTGAAGGCCAGAAGTCAACTGACTGCGATGATCTAGGACAAGGACCTATCCATCTGTGTTCTTTCTTGGGCTATACTTGGGCCATTCGATTATTTTCTTATTCAGGATTCTCCTTGGATTTTCGTGATTCTTCTGGTTGGACAGCTTTGCACTGGGCTGCATACTATGGGAGGTATCCTCTTTCTTCTGAAATTCCTAATGTTTTTTCTTTGATTGACTAACATAGACAGTACAGTGAGGAAAAGAACGATGTCTTGTATTGGTTCTGGCAACTGGGATGGATTTATCACACTGACTACACAAAAGATATATATATATATATATATATATATATATTATTGATACCAAAATTATAACTAATAAGAAAGTACTAGCAGTTTGTAGAAAAAGATGGGCCAAACTTTGTTTTGGAAACCTGCTAAGTTATCAATGTGTTTTTAAAGGCATCTGGTTCTTCGCATAGGTGAGTATAGAAGTAGACACTATGTGACCTCAGGCACATGTTTGTTGGGATCAACTTATTCTTTAGATTTTCCGAGTCATCTGGTGTCATCTTAAGTTTTAATATTCTTTTTCTAGGGAAAAAATGGTTGCCGCTCTTTTGTCTGCTGGAGCAAATCCAAGCTTGGTGACAGATCCTACTCATGATGCCCCTGGTGGATACACTGCTGCTGATCTGGCTGCAGGACAAGGTTATGATGGCTTAGCTGCATATCTTGCTGAGAAAGGGCTGACTGCTCATTTTGAGGCTATGTCACTATCCAAGGATAAGCGATCAACATCAAGGACACAATCACTAAAACAAAATACCATGGAATTTGAAAACCTTAGTGAACAAGAACTGTGCTTACGAGAATCTTTAGCAGCCTACCGTAATGCTGCTGATGCTGCTAGCAACATACAAGCCGCGCTCAGGGAGCGAACTCTTAAGCTTCAAACAAAAGCAATTCAGTTGGCCAATCCCGAGACTGAAGCCGCTTCAATAGTTGCTGCTATGAGGATTCAGCACGCATTCCGAAACTACAACAGAAAGAAAATGATGCGAGCTGCTGCACGAATACAGAGTCATTTCCGAACATGGCAGATTAGGAGGAACTTCATGAACATGCGTAGACAAGCTATCAAAATACAAGTAAAGCTTCTGTTACTATTGTGTGTTTTGGTTTGCTAATTTTCCTTTTTCCCAGGGATTCATTTTGGTCGGGTCGTGTTGGTAAACACTGAATGAATCCATCTGACAGACACCTTTTCCCATTTTGGGTTAACAAATTTGAAATTGTCTTTTGTTATCCTGTGTGTCTCTCATCTATCGTGTCGTCTAATGATTCAAACATCTTGCTCAGGCTGCATACCGAGGTCACCAAGTGAGAAGGCAGTACTGCAAGGTATTATGGTCCGTTGGAGTCATGGAGAAAGCCATCTTGCGATGGAGGAAGAAAAGAAAAGGCCTGCGCGGTATTGCAACTGGAATGCCAGTAGAAATGGCCACAGATGCAGAAGCAGCAAGCACTGCAGAAGAGGACTACTACCAGGTCGGCCGGCAACAAGCTGAGGACAGGTTTAATAGATCAGTGGTACGTGTCCAAGCTTTGTTCCGTTCTCATCGGGCACAGCAGGAGTACCGGAGGATGAAGGTTGCTCATGAGGAGGCCAAGGTAACGATTTCACCCTTGTGCCTTGCTGATACTGACTGACATCTGATAATACAATCTCTAGAAAGAATTTAGGTTCACAGGAAAAACTGCTTTGACTATTGCCAGTAATTCTGTTATTAGAATACTTGCCTACTGTAATTGAGCTTATGCTTTCGTCCAATGTTCTGAATGGAGTGAATCTGCTGTATGTTTTCAGAAATAGTCAGATTTGCAAAACCCAAACCTTGATATGGGATTTCAGCTAGGGACTTGCACATGCAATTATGGTTATAAACACTACTAGATTCAGTTTGTAGACACTACCATATTCGCTTCTTACATCTGTGCTTGTCATTGTATTTTGCAGGTGGAGTTCAGTCAAAAGTAGTTGAGACGGGCATAGGTTCAGGATCTGAAGGGACTTGTACCTTGTAGGGGTTGGCCAGTTCTTCTAATTCTTGTATATTTGAAGGAATAGGCGTAGTTTGCTGATGGTGTACATTTTAGGAACATCTGACGCTCGTGGTCAGTCTGCCAAATGTACCTGCCGTTAGCCTTCTTCTATGTGTATTTGGTTGGTTTTTAGTTGGGCCAAAACGGCATTGTGCTTATTAGGTCTGGTTTATGTGGACGCAAATACAAATAAGGTCGTAAATGCTAATAATCAACTCCACCTGACTATATATCCAGGTGGATTGCAGGCAACATTTGCAATATGTTGGCCATTTGTTTTCTTTATTTGATGGATTTTCCTTACACCGTTTATGTACAACCATTACTACGAGTTGCGTATATCCAAAGGTTAAAATGACATGGATTGGGATTGGGAAGCAGATAAATGCATGGGATGTTTGATCGCTGATCGGCACCCTTGCCTTAGACGCTGGAAGCTCCCCGGGGCGTCTAATTTTGGACGCCTGGGGTTGAATTGAGATCTCTGCCTGGGGATATAGATGTCTCGCGTATTGCTCCGGACATATATTTTCAGACGTCTTGCTTTTGTGATATATTCACTCCAGCACATTTGCTAGAGTTCTTGAGTTTGTTCTAGTTCTTGTTATCCTACACTGTTTTCCTGTTTGCTGTTTCTATCTGAGAAGAAGAGGATCACTCCTTGTGTTTGTTTTTTTCATCAATTGACAGCATCTCGAAGCACAAACCGCTTCCATTCCAGATTGGGGGCCCTCATGGAGACAGACAATGTCCACACCGCAACAAAAAGTCCAGTGACAGGTGATCGGAGCAACACTTTTTCCCCCTTACTGATCTGATAGTCTTACACAAACAAAAAGAATCACAAGTTCAACACATAAATCTGGTACTATGAACCACATCCTAAACACACCTGATATACTTCACTAACAAAGAGGAGCAGAGCATTGTGCCCTTCTATTAACTTCACATCTGACAGAAGGATGTTACACTCTTTCACCGAATTAGCATCAGCTAAAATACCCTAAATGCTAAACCTTCAGAGCTCAGAACACATTACCACGCCCTTTTCATTTACTTCAAATCTTAAGAAACCTCCAGTACCAGTAAACTCTTTCACTGAGCTAACAGCTGCTCAGACAACCTTGAAACTAGAAATTTGTGGACTCCACTTTGGGCTCTGGCGATGAGCAGCCCATCTAAAGGTAAACCACCTCGTGGACTCCACTTCGGGGGTCCAGCGATCTCCACTTCTCATCCTGGACGCCCAATTCCAAGAAGATCCTAAAATATTTACAATAAGAAAGATTTAACCTTCACATATTACCTGAGTTCATGAAATAAAACATGAACTATGCATTTGACTTTTCAATTAAGAAATGATGGACATGTCAAGAATGTATTCTTCTTTTAAAATTACAGCATAAACTATAGGTGCATCATGTAAACAAGATAAATGGTTTGGATAAGTGTTGAACTCTTCCTTACCTGGCAAGTCTTGTTCTTAGCTCTGGTTTCAGCTGTGCTGGGAATGTCATGGTTAGGTTTGTTGAATATTTTCTCTCGTCGATCACAGGAGCCCCAACCATCTGAGAATCTGCCACCTCTTTAAATACTACAACAACAACAACAACAACAACAATAAAGCCTTTAAGTCCCAAACAAGTTGGGGTAGGCTAGAGTTGAAACCCAGCAGAAGCAATCAAGGTTCAGGCACGTGAATAGTTGTTTCTCAAGCACTCCTATCTAAGGCTAAGTCTTTGGGTATATTCCATCATTTCAAGTCTCCTTTTATTGCATCTACCCAAGTCAACTTCGGTCTTCATCTGCCTCTCTTCATGTTACTATCCTGCCTTAGGATTCCACTACGCACCAGTGCCTCTGGAGGTCTCTGTTGGACATGTCGAAACCATCTCAACCGGTGTTGGACGAGTTTTTCTTCAATTGGTGCTACCCCTAATCTATCACGTATATCATCGTTCCGAACTCGATCCCTTCTTGTATGACCGCAAATCCAACACGACATACGCATTTCCGCGACACTTATTTGTTGAACATGTCATCTTTTCGTAGGCCAACATTCTGCACCATACAACATAACAGGTCTAATCGTCGTCCTATAAAACTTGCCTTTTAATTTCTGTGGTACCCTTTTGTCACATAGGGCATCAGATGCTTGGCGCCACTTCATCCACCCTGCTTTGATTCTATGGCTAACATCTTCATCAATATCTCCATCTCTCTGTAGCATTGATCCTAAATATCGAAAGGTATCCTTCCTAGGCACTACTTGACCTTCCAAACTAATATCTTCCTCCTCCCGAGTAGTAGTGCCGAAGTCACATCTCATATACTCAGTTTTAGTTCTACTAAGTCTAAAACCTTTGGACTTCAAAATCTCCCGCCCTAACTCCAGTTTCTGATTCACTCCTGTCCGGCTTTCATCAACTAGCACTACATCGTCCACGAAAAAAAAGAAAAAAAGAGTTAATAATGCCTGATAAAAAAACACGAATAGAAGTTAAAAAAAAACACGAATAGAAGTAAAGGGCAGGTGAAAGTGACAGAAAAATGACTCGCAATTGCATAAAAAACAGCATACGTCATTCATGCTCGAACAAGAAATTCAGCACGGTTGACATTGCGGTTTTCATCAAACTCAATGGAGTGATCCTTGATTTCGAACGAGATATTGAAGAAGCAAGATATTTTTCTCCACCCTGAAAAGGATTATAGAAGTGAGCACCATGAAGATTCCATCAACAACTCACAGTGACATTATGTCAAGTGAGCACCTGACTTCTTTATGTATGGGTTCCCACTGATAGAGGTGTAGTCACTTTTCTCCAGAATCTGAAACCAGTCATGAAAGTATGTCAAAACTCATAATAGAGTTTGGGAAGGTGAAGCAGCTAATGTTGGAAAATAGAGTTGAAGATCCAGCTTTGATTTTTCTGCATCAAACAAGCATATGTGTACCATGGCATCAAACATGACAATTTTCTATAGAGATTACATAAGATTCTATACTGAACACAAATAATGAGACAATGAGAACACACTGCGCACATTTGTTTAGTTTGAGAAAGTGCAGCAAAGCAAATCAAAGTTAAATACTACTGAATTTTACGAAGTTAGCACACGGAACAGAAGTTTGACAATATGTTCCTTTTAACAAGTGATCAAAGAACCAAACACACAAGCAGACAGATACTAATGGTGCAGTCTAGAATGGATGGTTCACACAAAAAAGGACTCAACTCGCTTATCATCCTTGGTGCATGGACAATTTGGAACCATCGCAACCGGTGTGTTTTCGATGGGACTCCTCCTAGCCTGGCTGGAGCATTGCTGCTCGCAAGTGAGGAACAGCGTTTCTGGAAGCTTGCAAAGGCTCAGGGAAGCTCCTTCCCTTCTCTTGAGCCTGTAGATAGCCAGTAGGATCCTTTTGTGGAGGTGAAGTCGTTTCCTATATTAGTAAAAGGCGCGTGTATTTGTCTAAGAGCTTAGGAGTGTGAGTGTGTGTTGTAAGGGCTCTTGCCCCCCCCCCCCCCCCTTTTTCCTTCTTAATATAAAGATACACAGTTCTCGTGCGTGTTCGAGAAAAAAGATACTAATGGTGCCTAATGTCATCAACCAACCGATACATGACCTAAGAAGAAGCAGATATACACAAGGCATAAACTCCGATCCCCCATCACACAAGCATAACGAATATAAGTGAAGTTCATTCATTTCCTTGAGTGATCAATCAAGGCACAACAAAACTATCAGGAGGGCCACTGTTAGTTATGGACTTATGGCAGGCAACTGAGTCGACTTAAGTTCTGTTTGATCGTGGTCCCAGAGGATCTCGTTCCACAGGCTGCAGAGCATCATTTTCTATTTTTTGCAGGGCAAGACAAACATAGCTCAAGCTTAACTACCCTCGTTGTGTGATTTTCTACAGATTATCATTTTCTATGTTCAGTAGCCAAAACAGAAACAGCTCGAGCTTGACTGTAGTTGTTTCTCCAATGACAGTTAAGGGTTCCCATCTAGATAATTACAAATTACTAGTAGTAACTTTTATCGGCGACTTAATCCGTAAATTACACTCTATATCGGCTTGGAAACTGTAACGAGACGATAGAAGATAGAACAAGTACAATTTGACGGGGCAATGTAATGGTGGAAGAGAGAGAGGGGGAGGGAGAGACGCACCGAGAGGGCTACGTCCTGGTACTTTCTGAAGTTGGCCACGGAGAGGGAGGGGAGCAAGCCCCCGTCATAGGCGGCGGCGATGGGGCTCCCCATGGGAAGCCTCCAGAGCTCAGGGGGCGAGGGGCTCTCAACGACCGGGGGCCGGTTCCTGGCCGCCGCTGCGTCGGGCGTGGCGTAGGAAGACGCATTAAGCCGGGGCGAGGGCGGGGGAGGGGGCAGGGGCAGCGGCAGCGGCGCGGGGGGCGGCGGCGTGAAGTGGGAGGCGGAGGCGGAGGCGAGCCGCGGGGACTTGAACGGGCGGGCCGGCTGCAGCACCTCGCCGCGGTGGTCGTCGTCGCTGGCGGCGCACCGGACGCGGGAGGTGGCCTTGGCGGCGGCGGAGTCGATGGCGGCCCAGAGCGCTGCGGAGTCGAGGTCGCTGTCGTCCATTGCCGATCGCGGAGGGAGGCCGTGCGGTGCTGTGCCGTTGCAGCGCCTCTGCCGTCGCCGATTGAATTGGTTGGGGGATTTTGTATCTTGATAAATCCGAGAAAGTGGAGAGTTTTTCGCCTGGCTGGGCCTGCCTATTCTCCAGCCCAGCCCAAAAAAGTTGCAATAAGCCCGCCTTCCTGTTCCTGGCGAAACGATTGCTGTAACAAATCAATTTCGGCCCGTTTGGGTCCCTTGAATTGGAATACCTTTCTGGCATATTTGAGCGTGCATACTCGACAGCTCCTTCCGCGTTGGTGTATGGTGTCGTGGTCGTTCGATTACAAACAGGTGGCTGCTTTGGAGTACATGATGGGCAGCAAGAGCGAGTAATATAGTAGTAAAAGAATGGAATTAGCCTTTCCGTTTTCCAGGTCAAGAATGTTAGTACGTAGGTGTTGTGGGCTTCACTGGAATTAATTGGAATTGTCATTCCTACCAAAATAGACTACGCAAACAACATGATTCGAATTCAATCAAATTCTATAGATCCAAACGGACCCTTTGACCTTTGAGTATCTGGTTTGACGCATTTTTTTGACAACATATTTGACGCATTAAGAATTCAAAATACACATCATACGTTAGTGTTGCAGATCGTAGAAACTGATGCATCAGAAATTTTGTGCTCTGTGCTGGGCGCAAACCAATGGTGTTGAAATTGGAACATGTCAACAGTTTATTGACTCCAGCGACGGAGGTTCAGTTCAGTTTTTCTTTACAAACCATGCAGTCAATATGTTAAGCATGAAATGAAACAAGGTACTGTAGTATACAAAAATACAAAACAATATGCATGCATAAAGAAAGGGCGGGCCAGAAGGACTCCCCGGCCGACGATCCGATCCTAGAAGTTCTTGGTGGCCTGGTACGTTTTGTCGAACTTCCAGTCGCGGGGCGCGACGTGCCAGGAGGTGGTCTTGCGGTGGTCGCCGGTCATGACCCGGAACGTCAGCGACTCGCCGGTGAGGTCGACCTCCGTGGTCCAGAGCTGGCCCCAGCTGCGCTTCATCGGCGTCCACTTGACGCGCTTGTTGCCCTTCACCGACAGCCCCACCACGTCGCCGGCGCCGCCCACGTTGGTCACCATCACCATGTTGTAGTGCGGGTTCCCTGTGATCGTGTACCGGATGCCGCCTTGCCTCACGCACGCCACCCTGCACGTACATGTGTCAGTTGTTTGTACGGATGCCACATTCGCTGAAAAAACAAGCCGAAACACTGTTCCAGCTGATTGGTTGTGAGAGAAAAATACTGTTCCGACTGAAAAAACAAGCTCAAAAGTACGAATTATAAGAGAAGCGAACATGGCCTATACATATATGATGCGCATGCATGTGGAAGTGCTACACTACTACTACGTACTTGCGGTAGGTGATGGGCACGATGCCGGCCTTCTCCTCGGCGATCTTGAGGAACGCCGGCATGGTGAGGTCGAAGTGCTCGCCCTTCTGCCCGCTCACCGGCGGCGGGGCTTGGTTGGTGGCCGTCACCACCACGGTGCCCTTGGTGCCCTTGAGCTCGTAGCACGCGCCGCACCCGGCCCCGTTGCTGTACAGCGACGGTCCCACGGCCGCCGTCAGCGCGCCGTAGTCTTTTCCCTGCTCGCCCTTGTACCCGCACGCGCCGCCGTCCGTGGTGCCGGACCCGTCACGCCCGCCGTAGAACGTCGCGTGCCCGTCCGTCCACGGGTCCGCCTTGAACTTGCCGTGGTTAACGTGGGGCTTCTTCTTGCTGGCGCCGCCGTCGTCCTCGTCCTCCTCCTCCACCACCTTGGCGCCCGCGGCCGACGACGCGAGCCCGACGAGCAGCAGCGACGCCAGGAGAGGCGCCCATATTGACCACGAACGACGACCAGGCATGATTGGTTATGGTTTAATTTGCTTGGTAGTCAGCGTGTAAACCTAGCAAGCTTACGTGATAATAATATATATACGTAGATGGGGCGCCGGCATGCACCCGCCATTTTTAGATGCATGCATGCATGCATGGTTTGCTTGTGGAGGTGCGGTGCAACGAAAATGAAACTATGGACGGCTTGGAGGAATAGGAGGACGTTGGCATTAGCAAGACACCGTTCGTTGACCTATAGACTAGAGCCCGTTTGGCACAGTAGCTTCACATAGTAAAGCTGTTTTTTTTAAACAACTTCATAAGCAACTCTATAGGGAAGCTGAGCTGTTTTATAAAAATTGTTTGTCAAAACAGCTTCACCAACAACTTTATTCATGAATGAGAGAGAAATGAGAGAGAGAGAGAGCTAGGATAAGCTACTTTTTTCAGCTTTATATTAACTCATGGCTTTGTGAGAGGAAGAGAAAAATAACTTCACCCACGAAGCTATTTTGGAAATAGGTGTTTGGCAAAAATAAAAACAGCTCATGAATTTGTTATGAATTGTGCCAAACAGGCCCTAGATATCTGTTCTCCTCGAACAATATAGTCATGTCATTCTTCTCGTCGTTGCCGTTTACAGTGTTCGGTTTAAGAAATCAACTCGATCATCTACAACGGAATTGTCCATTATTAGCCATTCCATTCAATTCATTTGGTGGGACAATACCATTCCTCACTATTAACTAACCACGCATTTGAGTACGAGGGCGGCGGTATATCGTCAAATTAACCGTTCCATATGCTCGAGCCAATATGGTTAGTGAGGTTCTGTACATAACTATTCTTTCATTTAATGGAAAATAAAAAAAATGTAGGTAGGGGATTCTCCTACTGATTCGGTCAAAAAATATAGTTATTGAGGTTCGTGATTAATAATAATAATCGGATGATCCGTTGACAACGCACTCCTTAAAAAAGCATCTCATCATACAAAAAGACCAATATAAACCGTGCATAAGGGATTGTTTTATGGGGCAATTTTCTTATTTGGCCCTGGTTTAAATTTGTCTTTCTTCCTTGGCCTTGAAATAAAATTTCTTACCTATTTGGCCTCATTCGAAGTTTCGTTTTTCAATCTGGCCTTACCGTCATCTCCCGCCTCTAACACCGTTAAGTGGCACATGAAATGACCAAACTGCCCCTGAGACATTATGAGAGACCAAAGGTCACCCAGGCAGCATAACAACATAATTTTGAGCACTTTGAATCCAATTTTCATAACATAAAAATTTGTGTTATGAAAATTGAATTTAAAGTGCTCAAAATTATGTTGTTATGCTGCCTGGGTGACCTTTGGTTTCTCATAATGTCTCAGGGGCAGTTTGGTCTTTTCATGTGCCACTTAACGGTGTTAGAGGCGGGAGATGACGGTAAGGCCAGATTAGAAAGCGAAACTTCGAGTGAGGTCAAATAGGTAAGAAATTTTGTTTCAGGGCCAAGGAAAAAAGACAACTTTAAACTAGGGTCAGATAAGAAATTTTCTCTTATTTTATTATATGCATGTTAAGGGATTGTGTGAAGTATTGATGCTAAGGGATTGTTTTGTTATATGCATGTTAACTACTCAGTGAAATGGTTGTGAGCAGTTAGCTTACCAATTTGGGGTTTTGAGCAGTTAGCTTACTAATTTTGTCGCTTAGGCGGCTGCTAGCTCCTTTAGGCTCACATTAACTTCACCAAAAAAAATATTTGGGCGTGGTTAGCGTCCGGATGTTCGGACGCCCGCGTCGCTGCCCCCCGTCCCGCATCCCGCACTTGCCCGCCCACTTATGGCCTGTTGAGCCCACCCACAAGCATGTGGGGCCCACCCGCGCCAGTGGGGACTGCCTCTGCCCGTGCTCGCTTCCCACGCCTGACATCGAGGCGAGACAACTGAAAGATGAGGAGGGAGATGCAATACCTGATCTAGTTTTGAAACATCCAGATGCAACAAATTGCAACGTACGTCTGAAAATAAATGAAACATTTAAAACATACGTAAACACTTGCAAAAACATATGAAAAACACTTGAAACCATTGTAAACATACGCAGCATCCAGATAAAACACTTGCATCATATGTGTGAAAACGTATGCAACATCCAAATAAATACACTTGCAACATAGTTGGAAAAAAATAGATGAAACATTGAGAACAGGAGCTTGCAGCATACGTGTACAACCATTGCAACATCTCGATCTACTTTTACAACAGCCGTGTGAAACACTTGCAACATACCTATAAAAACATCTAAAATACTTGAAACATGTGTCTGCAATATGGGGGAGGCCGGGGGCGGTCGATTCTAGCCGTCGGGGTCGGAGCCGGCGGCGAGCTGCGGCGCACGTGCACCAGCCCGACGCGTGTGGGAGGGAGCGGTCAGACTAGTAGAGGTGGGCGCGAGAATAACGGGCAGGAGAGAGGAGTGAGCGGCACAGGCTAGGCAGACGTGACGGCAGCACCTGCAGAGGCAAGTGTGTTGTAGAAGGCCGCGGCAGGGCGAAGGCGTGGTGGAGAGCGACGAAGGCGGGCGACCACGCTCGGACATGGTGGAGATGAAGGATGACGGCAGCCCAGGCGCGGTGGAGCACGTCGTGGGCTCGCGGCAGCGTGGCCACTGTGCAGCACGCCGCGACGGTGCGGTCGCGGCGGAATGGCTGCGGGCGCTGCGAGGAAGCCTAAGGAGGGGAAAGTGAGTATTCCGTATTTTTTTTAGCAACACGGTGTGAGCCTGTTGGGCCGTTCGACCGCATGGCCCACCAATGGTGGTGTCCAGCGGATCGGACGCCTTGACCCTCTGTATTATCGAAAATTTATATCAAATATATAGTCATCCTTCGAGGAATCACATGATCAATAGTAGAACTAGAAAAAAAAAGCACTATATCCAACAGTTAAGGTTTCTTTGCCTTGCAGAAGGGACATAGGTACTTCTATGTTCTTTTTGAGCAGCCATCGCATAGGCCAATACTGCCTCCGTCTCTAGAAAAGAGTTAGGGAAATCATCCTGGTCAAACTTTCTTAACTTTGACTAAATTTATAGAAATACGTATAATATTTATATATGTAAATAAGTTTATTATGAAAGTATATTCAACGATCTACCTAATTGTACTAATTATGTACCATAAATATTAATATTTTTACAGAGGAAGTAATATTGAGAGAGCCTTTTCGCCTTGTGCCCGGAAAAACCTGTTTCGTCCACACGACATTTTCTTACCCTAAGGGCGTCCCAACGGCTAGCTATTTGGTTAGCTATTCTGACGTGGACAGAGAAAAAATAGGAGAGAGAATAGTCACTAGCGGTGAATAAATAGCTGATCTATTTCACATAGTCCAAAAATTTAAGAGATAAACATGTGGGTTCAATAGTATATTAAAAAATAAAAATATATAAAATAGTTTTTACTTTTATCTCTCTCTGTGTAATGTAGCTACGTAGCTAGCATCGTCGCCGACGTTACGGCCGGCTGTGGATATAGATGATGCCTAGCCAAATATAGTAAAAAAGTTGCCTGGGCCAGGGTCACGATCACGAGCAAACAGGCGCTGAGTGCCTTGCGTGGCGAAGATATGCTCAAATTCGTGCATACTTTACGAGTAAAAGTGCGCTTCTATGATTTGGGATATGCACCCTCTGCTCGATTTCTCCTCATCCCCAGCAGAAACAGCATGTGCAAGTGCAAGTGCAACAATGGGGTTGAGTAATTAGGAATATCCTACCTATCAGTTGGTCAAAATAACATCCATAAAGTGTTGTGACGAAATCATTGCTTGTCCCAATGATCCCCTTATGTTTCATCATTTCTTGGCCTTGAATTTGTCGTACTCCTGCTGAACCTCATGTTTATAAATAAATAGACTCGGCATGATTTGATCAAAAACAAAATCCAACTCCCTTTATTGAAAAAAATACAATTATTACTTTTCTAAAAAGAATGAAATATTTAAAATTTTAGCTAACTTTATAAAAATATTAATGTTTATGATACAAAATAAGTATAATTAAATTAATTATATATTGATATTATCTACTATAAAATTGAACAAATTTAAACTATTTTGACTTGTATAAATTTATAGTTATATTTTATTTGGGGACGAAGGGAGCCATGATAGGAGTATGACTTCAAAAGAGAGAGAGAGATCGGACACCACATGCTGCGCAGTCCACACACCCTGTACTCGTGCTGTAAAGAATGTAGTAGTACTCTCTTAAAGAAAAAGAAACGATTCTGACATGTAGAGAAAAAGTTAGTCCACAGTGAATAAAATATGCTCTTGAGATTTCAGTTTTCGTTAAGACATAACATAGTGGAAAGCAGGCATAAAACAAAAAACGGAATATAGTAGTAGCTCGGAAGCTATTGTTGGCTGAAACCGGGCGTCGCGCTGGTGCACGCCGCTTTCAACTCCGTCGCGCCCGGCGTGCTGAGCACCGTGATTAAACTGACGAGCCGCTGAAACTCCTTCTCCGACGAGCCGCCGTACGCGACGTCCCGCTTGACCTGTTGCACCAGAGCCTCCGCCGCCCGCCTGATCTCAGCGGACTCCATAGCTTCCCTCACCATCCTCTCCGCCACAGCTCCGTCGCACACGTCCTTCATGTCCAGCCCGTTCCTCCACACGGCGCCCACCAACCGGCTGTTGGTCTGCTGGTCCGAGAAGGACGGCCAGCACACCATCGGCACGCCCTCGACGACGCCCTACTGCGTCGAGTTCCATCCTGCGTGCGTCAGGAAGCACCCCACCGCGCGGTGCCGCAGCACGTCTCGCTGCGGTGCCCACGCCACGATGCGCGCCCTGTGGTTTCCTTTCGCCATGATGACTGCGTCTTGTTCTTGGAGGGCGCCGACGTCCTGGACCATGTCCGGCCGGATCACCCAGAGGAAGGGGTAGCCGGTGGCGACAAGCCCGCCCAAGAGTTCCCTGAACTGCTCGTGCGACATGACCGTGAGGCTCCCGAAGCTCACGTACACGACGGACCGGTCAGATTGGCTGTCGAGCCACGCCAAGCAGCCGTCATCTTCGCGCCACAAGCTGGAAGACGACGACGCCGGCGCCGGCGCCATTGCGTGCAGAGGGCCGATGGCGAATAAGTCGCGCATATGCGGCGCGATGTGTGCGAGCGTCGTCTGCTCCAAGGAGACGGCCGTGTTGAGTATGAGCGCCCGTCCCTTGCTGCTGCGGGCCGAGAGCTTGGTGAGCTCGTGCAGCGCGGGGTCGACGTCGTCGTCGGTCCCATTGGGGAGGCGGCAAGAGCTTGGCAGATCTCGTCACCGCAAGAAGCACCCCATTCCTGGAACGCCTCGTACCGGCTCGTCGAGGTCCCCGCCGCCTGCTGGGAAGGGGAGGTCGCGAAGCTCGAAAAGCTTGGGGACGGATTTGACAGCATTTGAAAAAAAAGGAGATGCTATATATTCCAGGCGTATGATAAATTCATTTCTTTCGGACGACGTATTGTTCATCTTCCATCTCTCGCCATGGCGTCTGCACCGGCCTGCTCCTCGCCCTAGTCGCCGTCCACCGCCCCACCACGGCACAGTAGGTCTCGTTAGAGCTCTGGCGAGACCGTACCACGCCCGTGGCGACCTTCCTCTTCCCCCCTGGCGCCGCTTTCTTCTCCAACTCCAATGAATGGCTGCGACTCCCTCGCCCGACCTGGCACGATCGCCTTTACCGCCACCAGGACCCCAAACCACCCGGCCGTCGTCCCCACCGCCTGACCTGCCTACCTTCCCGAGGCCTCTCCTTTTTCTAAGGCCGCTAGAGTTGGGAGAGAGAGGAGAAGCTCGCTGGAGTTGGGAGAGAGAGAGGAGAAGCTCTTGTTGGAACCCTAACTCGTAGATCTAGAAGAAGTGATGAGGACATCACTCCGTCACGTATAAGCCAAGGAGAGGAAGAGGACTAGCGTGGGTGTCCAACTCGTCTTCTTCATGATGGAGGCCCAGTCTAACTGAAGTTGGAGTCCATCTCGGATTCCAGGAGCAATCCCGGGTAAAATCGACGCTCAGGAGGCATACAGACTCAGTTTTCGACGATCCAGATATCAATGGAAAGATAATTTGATAAGCTAACCATTGGCTTTAGAATCACGTCAAAGTTCGTTCTAAATCAACGAGAATCATCAAAACAAGTCAACGTCCAGAATCTGCCAGGGTGCTACGACACTGTCTTTTGGTCCATTGGACCGTGTATCGTCTTAGAGCCCATTAGAGGGCGCGTCCAGGGGGTGACGCCTAAGACTCTACAATTAGCCGCCGTCACTCTTGTTAGGGTTTGGGTTTTGTTGCGTTATTGTTTTCCTCATGAAATAGACATCGTTTGCTGCAACTATACCGCCAAGGTCGCTTGCTGTGAACCAGGGCCCGTGTTCCTGATCTTGTTCGCCTGTGGCGATTAGTCCTTTCTAATAAAGACTAGAACTCATCTTTATATTCATAAGCCTTATATTTATTTGCAATTTCAGATTGCATTTATTCGTTCTTGCTTGTGTTCTTGATTCGCTTGCAGGAAAGCCTTCTCGGCGAGGTCAATCGCGTTGTGCGTGGTTGATAACCAACGGAGCAGTGGTGTAATGGTTGTGGGGACTGAATCAGTCATGGTTCGAAGCCTAGATTGTGAACGTCGAGTCTCCACCAATCAACGCTATCTTATCTATCGGAAGATCGGGCCTCTACATCAAGGAGGAGAAGGAGGAGGAGGAACCGCCTACCTCGTCAATGGTGCCTCTATCGAAACCCATTGTTGTTGCCAAAGAGGATAGAGGGAGGAGCCGCGTGGGGAGGAGCACTTGCGCGTCGAGGAGGAGCTACCGCTGGAACCTGCTGCCGCCACTGGAGGGGAGAGAGGGAGCAGCCGCGTGGGGGTGGAGCTGCATGCGAGCAGGGCGTGGGGCGCGTGGGAGAGAGAGCGTCGGCTGAAGCCTGGAGAGATTTCAGGCGTCTGTGAGGTAGGGAATGTGTAAAAATAGGGAATGTGTAAAAACCCGCCATGATCGACTAAAGTTGATACTCAATCTTTACCATACCTTTGGTAAGTCTAAGAAAATTTTGTTAAACCTTTTTTAAAGTATTGACACATGTGATCTAACTTTTGAAGCCCTTGTTTGGATATTCTCATATTCATATCAATCCACATGTATTGAGGTGTATTGATGTGGAGCTTAAACTAATTTACACCTGAATCCATTTCAACACACGTGAATTAAGGTACATGCGAAGGTATCAAACAAGGCCTAAAAGGAAATCTTACTACACCACGGTGACAACCAAACTATTGCTAAAATTTGTTAAACTTCACTAGCTACAGCCCATAGGAAGTGTGAGTTATGATTAGGAACCAAACACCTAAGTGCGCACACCACGATTTACATATGTGCAAGCACATCTTATGCCTATGAAGGTATATATGCATACGCACACCCTATGAATAAGAGACTTGACATCTTAAGATTGACAAAATTACGATAGAAGCATCACTCTCGGCGAGCATGTCACTTACTATTGAATGAATAATAATTAATTAAAGATGCGAGCGCCCATACTAAGTCTCCATGTATACATGTCCTCTCACAAGGAACGAAGCTCAACAGTTGAGCATAGCTCAATTTGTTTTTCTAACCACTTTTGAGCAAACGCTATGTCATGATGATAAAAAGTAGAACAACTATCTAGTTATGATGAACTAGCAAGCAAACTTAACACATTTGCAGATTACAACATACTGAACTAGCTAGTGAAATAAAAAAAGATAGAAGCTAGTGTAAGCACCTCACTAAAAGGCACCTAAAGTCTCAATATTCTATGCTGAACCCAAAAGGATGGCTCTATGTTTTGCATTGATTTAATGATTTATACTCACCCACTTGCAACAAGTGTTCTGTTGAGAATGTGATTATAAAATATAAATTAATGCATCAACAATGTTGCAATGGAGAATGAGCTCCTCAAGAAATAAGTAATCCTCACCAAAGGTTTGATCATATTAAAAGGCAAGAAATCCAACCTCAACAAGATAATGGCCCAAGGTTAGGAAGCAACTTGGATAGGGAGCAACGGCGACTTGCTGCATGCTCATGCCAACAAGAAGGCCACAAAAACTTTTAGTGCAAGATGAAGAAGGGGATGGGAATGGCAAAGTACTTTGAGTCATTTTTCTATATAAATTGTATCAAACTTACAAAAAAATGACTTATGATAACTTTGAAAGTTGATTTATTTAGGGACAAAGATAGTAGCAAACTACCAAATTTAAAATATTCATTAGAAAAAATAATATTGAGTAATGTGTATTGTTGTGAAACACTTTATGTGGCTTAATCATGGCGCGTAATCATGATGAAGCACGTGACCACGACCTCTGCTTCATCTTTTTTACATATATATTTAGTATTCATAACAAAAACACAATATTTATTAGAAAAAAAGTGGAATAATAACTTTTTTTACTATGCAATTGAATTTATTATAGGTATTTTAAAAATCCACTGTGCTTGGGGGGGGGGGGGGGGGGGGGCGCGCACGACCCCTGCTGCCCTCTCTCACCGTACCTGCTCTCCTCATCATGCCCGAGCGCCCTCCCTCCACCCAACCCTCCTTACTCCACGCCGGCGGCCTGTTCACCTCACGGAGCTTGTTTCCATCGCCCCCCAACCCATGCCAAGGTGGTGGAAGCTTGTGCGGCTAAGGCAAAGTGTGCGTGATTGAAGGCAAACCAAGCTGTTTCGGCTCCGGGCCTCAACAATCTAGCCTGCCCAATGGCCAAGAAGAAGGTTGTCTCCTTCGCGGAGGTTGCCGGTGTTGCTGCTGAGGCGGTGACCGCAGTTGCCACAGCGGTGTCTGATGAAGCCAAAGCGGCAGCGTAGAGGTAGCGGCTGCTGAAGGCGACTTAAGAAGGGCACTAAATGCGGAAAAAGCATATGGCTTCTTTGCTGCCAACGCTGCCACTGCCTCTGCGGCCGCCGCGAACCCCGCAGCAACGACGACGTCCGCAGCATCAGAGTGCGTAAGTGAAGCCTCGAAGGCAGCAGCTGGTGAGAACCTTGAGGCCAATAGAGGATATATGCTCACCGCTAATTCACTTTTTGTATCCATGACCTCCCAAAACCTCATCAAGAAGGGCTCATCTTGCAGCATCACACTCATTCGTTGTTGAAAAAGATTTGCACTTTTATTATTTGACAGAGATGAATGATATACGCATGGGGTGGGGGCATTGGCCCCCTTGGATGAATCATCAAAGAGCAGCCCTATGTTACAGTGTTAGTTTGTCCTAGCTGGGTAGCTTGCTTTTGCGTAGGTGCATCATGCATGTCTGTGTACATACCTCCACTCACGATAGTACAATTGATATGAGCTCATCTCGCAGCCTTATACTCATCAGGTAATATAGTGCCATAGTGAACTGCGTATATACTACTCCGTCCCATAAAAGTGTCGTTATAAGATTTGTATTGGTCAATTTTTTTTTAAGTTTAACTAGGTTTGTAATTTTTTAAGTTTGACTAAGTTTGTAGAAAATATTAACAACATTTACATTTCTAAATAAGTTTATTTTGAAAATATATTCAATAATCTATCGAATGATACTGGTTGTAGTTGTGTACCATAAATATTAATAATTTTTTATATATTCAATATTTGACTTGTTAATAAGTGAGAATGATACTTATTTTTGGAACGGAGAGAGTAGTTTGTATTCTTGTGTTAGTTGTAATTTGTTTAAGAATGAATTTAGCCTTTGCGGTAGAGGCCGCCGTCGAGGACGTGCCGACGGTGTGCTGGCCGTCCGTCGGGGACCATCAGATGTGTTAAAAGTGAATGTAAAATGAAAGATTTGGGAGAACTATCTCTTTCATTGATCTCTGAAATATATTTATACAAGTGAGGGGGTGTCACGAAGGGACACGACTGTTCCCAAAGGACATGCCCTTTGGAGTAAAACTAACTGTCTAATCCTATCCACTAATCTTGTAATTGATGGATGAGATCACTTCGTGAACAGGTGTCTGTTGAGAGACACCGTTTCACAACACTCCCCCTTGATCGAATCTTCCTTGAGATCAATACAGCTGTAAGTTGAAATTCCTCGAAAAACCCTATGGGAAAAATCTGAGGAATATATGATATGCCATAAAAACTCCATTAAACCTTATTGAAAAATAAGGAGAAAATAGCATATTTATTTGTGATTTAAGTAAACCACTATGTCATTGGTATCCCATTAAAAACTCCAGTGAGGAAAAATATTGGAGATACGACATAAAGATAACTCCTCCAAAAACCTTTTAAGGAAAAATATGAGGAGCAATATAAAGTGATATGCCGCTAAAACTCCTATAAAAACCCAGTGGGAAAATTAGGAGAAAATATGACGATATATTATTGGTATTGCCTTTTGGATAACTCACATAAAAAACCTTTTCAGAGAAAAACCATGGATGAGTTGTGAGGGCAATATGTGTCTTTGATATTTCCCACAAAAACCCCGGTGGGGAAAATAGGAAATATGACACATGCTTATGTTAATATTACCTCATTAAAAACTTTGACAAGAAACCTTGCAAGTAAAACTTGTGAAAGAAAAGAGTATAATATGATGCTGGTACAGGTCAACATTTAGTAGATGTCTCCCCCTGATTCTGGCAAATCTCGAAGTCGCCATATACCAATTTCATGTAGGACTTAGTAAATAGGTCAGCGAGATTATCACATGACTGGATTTGCAAGATGTTTATTTCCCCGCTTTCTTATAACTTATGGGGAATAAAACAGCTTAGGGGCAATGTCCTCAGCGACATTACTCTTTATGTAACCTGTTTGCATTTATGTAACATAAGCAAAATTATCTTTATAGATAATTGTAGGTGATTCAATTGAACCAATACCACATGCATGTTGTATGTGGTTAATCATTCTGCGAAGTCATACACATTCATGTGATGCCTCGTATAGAGCAATAATTTCAGAATGATTAGTAGAGGTCGCAGTCAGAGTCTGTTTAGAAGACTTCATGAATAGTTGTACCTCCATGTAAGAATACAAATCCAGTTTGGGATGGGGACCAGATAAGTAACCAGCATCCGTGTATCCAATCATATTGGGATCATGATTTCTCTTAAAGAATAAATCAAGATCCTTTATGCCACAAAGATATCTGAGGATATGCTTCGCTCCCGTCTAATGACGGTGAGTTGGATTGGCACTATGTTTAACTAGTATGTTCACTGCAAATGCAATATTAGGCCTGGTGTAATTTGCAAGATACATAAGTGCTCCAATGACACTAAGATATGGAACCTTGGTCCCAATATCTTTTCTCCAATATCTCATGGTCTAAATGGATCTTTCTCTATTTCTAAAGAACGAACAACCATTGAGGTATTGTTATGATATGATTTGTCCATATTGAATTTCTCCAATATTTTCTGGATATAGGCTGATTGATGCACTAAAATCTCTGAAGGACGGTGCTTAAGTTGTAAGCCTAGCAACATTTGGTCTCACCCAAATCCTCCATCTCGAATCCACATGATGGAAATTATATCTCAAATGATTGCATAATTATTTCTATATCATGATGATATCAAAATAACCAATATACGCAATCATGCTTAATTATACACAATGTATGTTGCGATTTGTATTTGGATTCAGAATATGAAGTCCATTGGGACTTATACGTCCGAATCTATCAAATTCATTTGATCCGCCAATTATTGAATTTGGAAAACTTCATTTTCACACATACCATGGGGTATACTATGCTGGGTCTCTGCGTGAAACCATATGCTACAAGCTCTCATTGTTCACCACCTTGCTTCTGAAAAGAAACTCTATGAGGGAAGATATTACTGTGGTAATACTTCTCATTATTGAACAAGAGCAATCTCCTTAATTACCACCTTTTAGTTTGACCAAATTTGAGTGTGAAGACACTCTGCCTAGGATTTTTGGTCTGGATCCAGTAAGGTAAAAAGGCAATCTTTGAGGAGTATATGCCGCGACAATTTGTAGTCTTTAAATGATTGATTCAGTTCTTGAAATCAATATAGCATGTGAAAATGTTAACCCTTTTGGACTCCGAGTCATTTCCCATATGGAGTCAGGGTGTTCTAATGTCCCAGGATCAGAGTTTGGGTGCACTGTTGATCCGGGTGGATTTTGATCCAGGTTTTGGATGCTCATCCATTTTGGGTGTCTACCAACTTGAGGTTGACTTGGATTTACTGATTTGGAGGATATTGTCCTCGATATCCTCGGATGCTTACTTGGAGCATTATCCTTAAGAGCGACCGTACTTCTCCCCCTCTTCTTTGAAAGTGGGAGTTGAATGGTTTTAATTGGTACCTCCATTCTTTCAGGCGCATTATAAGTAGGATAAGAGGATTTTATGACACCCTTATTATCAGTAAATGTTTCTGGCAGATTCTTTGCAGTATGATGCAAATATAAGATATTCTAAATGATTAGGTTTAGAATTTTTTGGTACGTGAATGTGAGGATTGCTCTTTTGATTCCTGGCATTCTTGATGTGGTATAAATCTCCTCCTAATGCCTAGAATTATCCTCAAATGTGATCAACATACGGACAATTTATAAATCCCCTGCAGAGTTACCTCTTGGGATCCCTAATGCCCATTGGTATGTTGGGATGGTGATATGGATATGTGAAAACATACTCGATGCGCAGATGGGAAATGTTTGGCTGCGGCCAAAGTTTCACGTACATACTGCAACGGAGGGAGTTGTATAAATGCAGCTTGATGAATTTGAATTAACGATGCGGTGTGTAAGGCGCATGAAAACAACTTAGTTCTGGTAAATTACAATTCTATTTTAATATGTCATGCAATTTGATTCTTAATAAGAGACTTAATAAAACCATTATTGGTATAGACATAAGGTACTTGATATAGTACCCAAAAACCAAACAGTTCCATATAAAATGGATTTGATCCCGCGTCCAGGATAAGTTACTCTAAATTAAAGATTTCGAGCAATGAGTTTGGTATAGTGATGGTTCTCATGACTAAGAGACACACCTAGGACTATATTATGGATGCATAAATGTGCATTACATAGTATCTTTATGGTCCATAAAATGGTAAATAGAGTCACAAGTTTGTTCTTGAATTTCTTCAAGAAATGTAGTGGCTCATATTGATGCTATGACCAATAGAATTGACAATAATTCTCAAATTATCTCTATAGTTGAATAACCAAGGCAAATGTGCCCAGTCTTGTTGACATCAAGAGAGAGAATTATTTGTACGCAACATTGGATACAGGTTATGTATGTGTAGTCAAATCAAACTGAGGATGTTTTGTTTAAGTATTGCCATATCCGTTGTTAAGAGAAAAATACTCCTCTTAGTTGTCATCTTGAGGTTTCCATATGAAAACCACATTGACGGATATCTCTATAATCTTAATTGGGTACATTATAGAATCAGAATCCAAGAATGGATTCATGATTATTATTTGAGTACCAATAGGGAGTATGATAGTAGCATGATCAAAACCCACTATCATGACATCGCGTCAAGCGATTAACAAAATATTTTCTTATCTCTATGTAAGAATTTAGGAATATTTTGCTTCCCTATATAGAGTATGTGGTGCAACTATCCACTAGGCAAAATTCCTCTTTGCATTTGGATTGACTCCCGTATAAGTCTATATATAGCATGAAGAATATAATGACATTCTTTGCAGATATATAGATTACATACATGTTAATTAATGGAATATCAAATGTGATGGCACATTATTGTGATATTCAATTGAAATTGATGACAATATTTTATATTACAACACCAAAATGGGACGTAGAAACTAGGTATGTTTGTAAATGGGAGACAAATTTTGGTCCCAAAATGGATCAAGCGAAGTAAATTCGATGATCGTGCTCTCCATGCTCATAAGACCCACTTATTAATTAAGTGTTTGGTTGCTACTTGGTTTCTTCATGAAACTTGTTATGAACAACTGGCCTTTCTGGTGGTGTCAGGTTGAAGATAGAAGCGTGCTTCATATCTTTATTGTTGAGCCGGATATTTATGTCCAATGGATTTGTAATACCGATCAATTAAATGTTTTAAGGCATGACATTTCCAAGTTGTGTGGCTGAACATACACAATTGGGACAAAATATGGTTTGTCATATTTGGGAAATGCCTTGACCCTAAGGAATGCATGGGGCTGCTACTTCTTTTTGCGTTAAATCTTACCATTAAAGTTCTTTGGATGGCATTATTACATGGCATCAAACTTGTATGATTCTGAAAATTCAATGTACTTCAGATGATAGAGCATCACTATAATGCTAATGATGATTCCTCGATAAGAGTTTATCATACACATAGACCTGAAATAATGTAGGAATTAATCTAGAATACATTTGGTAAGTTATGTCCTTTCGCGAAAACATAATATTGGGGGATATTTTGGAACAACGTAATTATATTCTCAAGTGGACTTATGATCCTAAAGATAAAGTTGTGGCCAATCATAGTTGATATTGGGCAGAATGACTGCCTTGTGTTGTTCGTATCACTCATTGAAAGCTAGCCATATAGTGCTTCGATTTGCACCCATTGAGATACACATACGTGTGACCTGGATGTATACGGTGCTTTATTTAAATAAAACTCCATATTTAAATTGATCATAAGTGGTGATACTCTCTTATGAGGAGCATCAAATATTGCCATAAATCCATAGAACATCAAGTTTAACATTACGTCCATTAACCATGTTAGATAATGGTGACCATCAAGCGCAAGAGATCAAACTCTTTGCTGGCTATTATTCTAACAAGATTTAAACCATAGATTTTCTGAATTTACGCTAAGGGTAAATTTAAATTGCTATGGTGATGCTGTATTAATTAAAGCAAAATAAATAGAAGATAAGATCTATCTCACTAATAGTGTAAGCCTCATTTATACTAACACATTAGAGGTAGTCATCATAAAGATGTAGACCTCTAATAATATGGACATAGTCTGTTGAACAGTAAATGCCAAGTGGTGTATGTAATTTGTATAAACACATTTTAAGTTAATCATCAAAAGATTGATGTAGACCTTAGTTAATCCGTAAACGAATTAGGTACGCACGTTGAGGATAGTCACTAAGAATTTAGTGTAGATCCCGCAGTAGCAATTATGGTGCTACCTTGTGTATGGCCAATAGAAATGCTGATTAATGGTAGTCATCTTTGTGAAAAGATGTAGACCGTATGTTCCAATTTGTGATGTTGGGTACGCACATTGAGAATAGTCACTAAGAATTTAGTGTACAGTAGCAACTATAGCGCTACCTTGTGTATGGCCAACATACAATGTGGAACATTTGTGTTATACAAATAATGAGGTAATACATTTAATCAATTTTGCATTAAAAATGTAAGCGCTATAAGCTTTAAATAAAGCATAAATGGGCTTAGCATAAAATGAAAATTGCAAATAACAAAGTAATTGCAATACAAAGGTCGTGATAATAATATTACATGTTTATTGGGTTTGCCAATTTGGACAAACATTTTGAACAATGTAATAATAACACATGTTTATTGGGTTTGTCAATTTGAACAAACGCTTTGAACAGTACTAAAAATTCCCAGACAACATAGGATCTAGAAAGCGAATTTACAGTGATAAATTCATCTGCAGCAGTACATGTCATGATGCAATTCTTGATGACACATGGGTCTCAAAAATACTTATTTACAGGAGGTAAATATTATGCATCATAATGCATTTTAAACCTAAGGTATAAAATGAGCATTTACGTGGAGTAAATATAGTACACCGGGTAAATATAGTACACCGTAGTATGTTAAAACCTGATGGCTTAAACATAAATCTGGAATACATCAATAATCTATTAGGATTATCATGTAATTCATAGGAGAAAGAAGAATTTTTTTTGGTAGGGTCCGCACCATGACATGAGTGCCATTGTTCGGGCGCATGAAAACGCCAATGGATGTGCGACCAGTGAGCATGCATGAAGACGCAAGCCACCAACGTCATGGTATGAGACGCAGTGGTGATACATCACATAGATAAAATTGGCATCAATTAATTAATAATGAATTAAGAAGCCCAATCGTATACCTCATGATGTAGTCAATGGATTTGCATGTCATGGATTCGCTATAGAGTGCGAACCATTGATACTCACCGTGAAAGCCAATTAGTGGCAACGATGAGCGATTGCCTATTTATTCCAGTGTTGGTGAAGTAGACTTCGTTATGTTATTTACAGAAATGGTAAGGATTTTTCTGCAAAAACCACACAATCTTATCCTTTGTACGGGTGGTTTCCATCACACTCGCACGGATGGTTGCGTGTGTCGCTGAACGCATGATGCGACGCGTCCCTTGGTCACTCCGGCGTTGGAGAAGACGCCGCCCTGGGGCTAAGCGCTGGGGCCGGGTGCTGCTGCGGGCTTAGGCGTACGAAAACGCTCCCACGGTACCCGAGAGCGCGAACGCCACCGCCGGCCGGGCGCTCGGGCTCCTCGCGCGGCCGGTGCGGAGATGGCCGGCTGCGGCCACTTGAAGACGGCGGGCGTCGGTGCGCGCGGAGGCGCTGGGCTTGCGCCGCCGATGTGGCCGGCTATGGAGCGGCGCTGAGCCGAAACCCTTTGGTGAAGATGTGCACGACGGCGAGGTACGATGCAATCGATGGGATCCATCCACCCTGTTCGTGCGTTCTTCAACCTATTCTTGATTAGCAGTCTTGCAGCGGAGACGGCGTGGGAGAATCTGCATCACCGGCGTCGTCATCCTCCTGCCTTATTGATCGTAGAGCAAAGTGCTGATAACGTGTTAAAAGTGAATGTAAAATGAAAGATTTGGGAGAACTATCTCTTTCATTGATCTCTGAAATATATTTATACAAGTGAGGGGGTGTCACGAAGGGACACGATTGTTCCCAAAGGACATACCCTTAAAGTAAAACTAACTGTCTAATCCTATCACTAATCTTGTAACTGATGGATGAGATCATTTCGTGAACAGGTGTGTGTTGAGAGACACCGTTTCACAACAAGATGAACAGCCGGTTCGTGGGAGCCGTGTGGGGCACGGGGCTGGACATGAAGGACGTGTGCGACAGAGCCGTGGTTCAGAGGAGAGAGGACGTTGAGGGAGGTGATGGAGTCTGCTGAGATCAGGCGGTCGGGCTGGGCGCAGGCTCTGGCGTCGGCGACGGATTTCGAGCGGCTCGTTGGGCTCATGAGGGAGCTCGCAACGGGTACGGCGTCAACCACAGCACCAGCGTAGTTGTTCAAGAGAAGAGACGGCGTCACAATAGCAGACAGGCTATTTTTCTTCTATTTCTTTTACTGCTGGTTGATCAGTTGTTCTCTCCATGGCAATGATATCTGTTCTGGTAAAGACACGCTTCACTATTATTGCCCTTACGATAAGGTGGAGCTAATAGTTGTTTGGCAACGACAAATATGTTTGTTAGCAGAACAGATTTATGATGTGTTCTGTTTCTGCTTATATTACAGCTGCCAAGAGCCCAAGATGCGCGCACACAACCAACTACGCCCATTCTGGGCCTGAGTAGTACCTGTTGGTCTGAGCCCATCTAGCAGTCCAGAGAGGCCCATCGGCAGCCGCAACATCATCTTCCCGCGCCAACGGTCCAGCAGGATCATTAGAGACTTCAGTAGCCATACATAGGCCGTAGCAGCGCTAACAGTTTTTTCGGGAAAAAATCAGGTTTTTCGAGGATCATGAACAAGTTGCCTTTGTTTGTTTTGTATAAAGGGAACAGTTTACAGAACGGGGCTAATGGATCCATGCTCCATTCGGTTGCTACAAATGGTGAAAAAATATGCCCAGGATTTTGTTTGGACTTTGGAGTATGAAAAGGCTTCATCAATCTGCACCAGCTCTTCTACTGATCAACTGCTTCTTATTTTTCCCCACTTCCATTGCATGTAATCTATAATATGGCCACGAGAGTACTCTTTAAGATCAGTAAGCAGTAACTCCTACTTGTCCCACTCATGTACCTTCCACTCTGGCAATTGTTGAATGATCATCTGCGCAAATAACAAATCTCAGAGGACAATAAAAAAAAACAAATCTCAGAGGAACGCTATCAATGTTATGCCTTGTGAAAAAAAAAACATGAAGCAGCACTGGGCATTGGCTAAAACGTTATCCAGTGGCAGTATATATATTCAAGAATAATTGTGCACAAATATTTCAGAGCAACTTTCGACAGAAAATTCAGAACGGACAGTTTAATTTTCGTAAGCAAACACTGAAAAGCGTTTACCTGTCCAGTTGAATCTGCATTGCCCACCGTTGCCTGGCACGCCAATCTCCACGTCTTGGGTTTCTGAAAATTGGCGCGTAAAGGTTAGCACAAAGAATACAAGTTCAATCCAGGGAATGCTCCTGTGAAACATCTTTTACTTAAAAAAGGATACTAGGAGTTTTGCAAGTTTATTCTTTTGACGAAAAAATGGCAGCTTCTGATGAACAGAGGGAGTCGTGTGTACGAGCTACAAACCCTTTTGAGCAACTCCTTCTCCGCTTCAGTTTTTGGGGATAGCATTTCCTTGCCTTCAACCACCTGCAAAATTAGCGAAGCGGCAAAGTGTCAAGCGGCGCGGCTGTCGTTGGATTAATTGGTTGCAATCGCAACAGGCAGAGTTCCTTGTTTCTGCCCTATTTTCGACAAGAAATATCATTGCATCAGGCTTCTGAAATGGCACTGTGACTGGTTGCATTGGATTTACCTCGACGAGGCAGGTCCCGCAGACGCCGCCCCCTGCGCAGTTGAGAAGAACCTTATCCTGCGGCAGCAGAGAGCAGCAGTGAAAACGATTCAATTGCTGATGCAAGAAAGACAGGTGGCGATGGTACGGTGAGCAAAGCGAGAGCGAGATCGCCGGCGCCGCGTGCAGTGACTCACGTATGGCCCGTAGAGGTCGATGTAGCCGTCGAGCATGATGTCCCTGAGCTTCTGCCCGCCGCGCGCCGTCCGATAGTGCACGTCCGGCGTCCCGTCTGGCAGCAGCCGCGGCTGCAACATCACGAGCGCGCGCAACAATTCAAGCGGCGGCGTCAAAGTCAACCGACCACGAACGCCCGTACGTCGTGCGCACTGCCTGCGCTATCTCGGCGCTTCAAAAAGAAGAAAAAAAAAACAAGGGGGCGCGAGCGAGAGGAACTCACGCTGACGAACGCGAAGTCGATGGACGGCTCCTCCACCTGCTCCGGCTCCGGCGCGCCGGCGGAAGGCGCGCCCACCTCGACGGCGCGGGCGACGCGGAGGCGCCTCCTCTGCTGCTGCCGCGGCGGGCGCAGCGAGCAGCTCTGCTTCTTGGCGCCGCTGCAGCTGCAGTGGGACGGAGCGAGAGGCGACGACGACACGCCGAGGACACCGGTGAGGTGCATGGTTGCTCCCATCCCCCTCCCTGGCGGTATGCAAGTGCAAGCGCGGTGGTCTTGGGCTGTGTGACGAGTGACAACGCGCGCGCGCTGCCTTGTGTAGCTGTGTCTGTGCGATGATACTTTTCCGGCTCGAATTATCGTCTTATCCAGGAGACGAACTGGCGCTTGTGGACGGCGAGGACCTGCTAGAGTGCTAGTGCGGTAGTGGTGCCTCCGCTGTCCGCTCGAGCAGACGCAGCCAGGTCGCCAGCTGCACTTTTTTCTGCCAGATAGGTTGGTGATATTTGTATGGAGTGGATGAACTGGATCTATTTTTTTTATGTATTTTTTTTGGTCCATTGGGCCTGGCGACTTTCTGTTCGCAGTGAAACCATTTATAAAACGTTTCAACTATATTTGTTTTTCCTTTTCCAGGAAACAATTTATACAAGATGCACACGTGCGCGCATATTAATCAAATAGTTTAGATACATCATATTTCCTTAGAGCAACTCAAAAGACTTGGTAAAATTAGATGCTAAATTGTAAGATTTAGCCATTATGTAAAATAGAAAGCCCATCTAAAATATAGAGTCTAGGAAAATATGGCCAGCGAGAATGGTGCGATGGCCAGCTGGAAAAAAATGGAAAACAATACAGACAAGTTGTTGAAATATTTTTTTGAGCACAATACATATAAATGGCTTCACGAATACATTTACCCAGTCTGTTGGAGTTGCTCTCACACTACTTTTTTTCTACAAAGTTCAGGACTCGTTTCATGTATAAAAGGCAATAGAGTACATCAGTACATGCATTTAAGAAAAAAAAATACCTACCATAAGTTATTAAAAAAGTGGTTTTCTTTTTAAAATTCATTTAACGGCCATAGGAATCTTTTTTTTGTTTTAATGGCTCATTTTTAAATTACAGCAAAAACATAGACGATACTCTCTTCATCCTGTAACACAGTGTATTCTAGCATTAAAAAATTGTACTCATAAGGGATTATAGGGGCTAAGAGTTGTTTTGCATTAAATGGTCACACAAATTTGGATGTATTACATTTGTACTTGTCATTTACCAACCAATCTTCATTAGTCACACTAGTGATAGCATCTAATTAGAAAATGAAGTAAGGAGCACATACATCGTTTATATTCTCTCTTTTATAGTACATCCACATCCACACTATGTCTCACAGTCAACTGTTTGTAGTCAATATTGAGATTGCCGGGCACCCAAAAAAAACATTGTATAGATTATGTCTAAGTCCTTTTACACGCATTTGTCTTTAGTGATCGCTTTGACTTTTTAATACATTAAATTTGCTAGGTATCTAGACATACATTATGTCTAGATACATAGCAAATTTGATGTACCAGAAAAGTCAGAGCGACATATAATTTAGAACGGATGGAGTATGTGGACAATGAGGGTCATGGGCCAATATGATGGGAATCATGACACCAGGGTACCAAACAATTTTGAGGGCGAGGAAAAGTACTTTTTATGTTCTATATGAAATACATAGTTTTTTTTATCATTTATCGTAATATACAATAATCTAAATATTAATTAATAAAAATATATATCTAGCGATCCATAGACCATAATAGGCCACCACAGGCTGTCTCTCGGCTCTCCATCCCAAACTTCAATCCTGGAAGGCTCCCTTATCCCACCAAAAAACAAAAAAAAAAAAAACTAATCCTCGAAGGCTCGAGCCACTCACTGAACCAGTGCAGGCGTGGGCGAACAGGCGATGGGCCGGAAGGCAAAGCGTGAGCGCGCAAGCCCAAAATGGAATGGCCAAGGGCAACATGGGCCACAGTAGAACTGTAGCAGATGGCAATAGTGTTTCTAAAAAAACAGATGGCAATAGTATCTCTACGACCAACGAGTCGAATCTTAAAATTTTGCATGATTAGTACTTCGTCTAGTAACAAATCAATATACAACTCCCTCTACCCAGAAAATAAATTAATTCTAACACAATACTAAATTAAAGTATCTTAAGTTTGACTAATTATAAAAAAATTAATATTTATGGTATCAAATAAATATTAATTGATTTGTCATGAGATATATTTTCATAGTATATCTGTTTGGTGTTGTAAACTTACTATTTTTTATCTATATAGTTGGTCAAACTTTAGATACTTTAAAAAACACCTAGATTTGCGTTCTTCTTTATATAGATGTATTGAGAGTTTGAGACGGATGCAGTACATTGTTATCATGTTGACATATTTGTAAATTTCATTAATAGGTAACTTGGAGATATTAATGTGTGATTTGGTTAGTAAACCTAGATTTGCTTATTTATCTATATGGCCTCATTTATATATGACGATTCTATTCATTGCTAGAGTATTTTGTTGAATAAATTTAATATGCGAAGAATTGTGTACTTTGATTGGCCTAGGATTATCATGTCAGGGATCCAACTAAGGGTCTGGTTGGATGCATAGAGCTAATTGTTAACCAACCAATTTTTAACCTTAATCCATCTAAAAGAAGGCTAATAGGAATCTTTGTTGTTATTTAACTATACATCACAACCTCAGATGCGATTCCTGTCCCTCTGCTTCTGATAAAGGCCCTGTCCTCTACTAGTAGACGACTCCACAACATTTATAGACTTTTCACCTATGGAAATATAAGCTTAAGTGGGATTTCTTGTATCCAAACATCCTCCCAAAACAACACCCTTTAACTTTAAATGTGGCCCCTTATCTCGAACGTGTTTGTTTGCCGTCTTGGGAATCTGCTAAGTAATTGCCTGAATGAGAAGCTCCCTGGAAGGCACAATCCAAACACGCCATAAAAACCTGCTTGATTTTCTGAATGCCTTGTCAATATTGAGTCGACAACCGGTACGTGAGAAAAGAGCGGGGGAGCACAAAAAATGCAACCGGCGGCGGGTGCCGCAGTGCCGGGTGCATCTCTGCCAGAGGGTGGCAGCCGCATCTATGCCGGCGGAAGAGCCGCCGGAGACACATGGACCGAGAATTGTGAGCCAACATCCGGGTCGCTTTCACTTGCATTGTTGCACTCAGCAGTTAGCCTTGTCGACATACTCCCAGTGGCGGATCCAGGACAAAAATTCACCTATGGCGAACTTTTGTACTAAGAATATGTACAATGAAGTGATTGTATACAAGATAAGAGATAATAACGTGGCAAAATAACAATATACATATCCATAAATCATGTCAGAATCTCATAAACGATGTCCTAATTATATTAAAGATGGAATTTCGTTACCATAAACTTCTAAAATTCTTTAAAAAATCAAACATCGCATATTCTAGTGATGGTGAATGAACATACCAATTAACTATGTCGTGGAGGACATGGCAAATTCATTCTTCATCTTTTGATGGCTTGAAACCGCTTCATAATTACTTCATCAACAAGTCCTTTAAATATTTCACGCTCGGTATAGCATACTCCCTATGTATCCAAGTTTGTCCTGCACTCGACGCCGCCTCCACCAACCATTTCTGATCAGCGTTTACCTGGAGCAGACAGCAGAGCAGCCGAGGCATCCCGGATTCGCTTCCGATACTAGACCGACAACCGTGCCCGCCGGCAGCAACGGGCTGGCCGTCCGCGTCACCAACCTCTTGGCCTCTTCCCACGCCCGCATATTCGTTTCCCTTAAATTTCGATTTTAAATAGACGCCATCGGCCGCGCCGATCTAGTCATCGGCCGGGCGATCTAGTACTAGAGTAGAGCAGTGCAGTGGGATCGCGCGGCAATGGCGAAGGCGGAAGCGGCGGCGGCGGCACACGTGCTGGTGTTCCCGGGCCCGGCGCAGGGCCACCTCAACAGCTTCCTCCACTTCTCCACGGGGCTCCTCCGCGCGGGCCTCCACGTCACCTTCCTCCACACTGACCACAACCTCCGCCGCCTCGGCGCCGCTGTCGCCGAGGCCACGGCCGCCTCGCCGCGCCTCCGCTTCCTGTCCGTGCCCTAAGGCATCCCCGACGACGACCCGCGCACCGTCGACGGCCTCCCGGAGCTCTTGGAGGCCCTGTGCACCAAGGGCAGGGCCGCGTACCGCGCCCTGCTTGCCTCGCTGCGCGAGGGAGGCGGAGGCGCAGCCACCGACGGCTTCCCGCCCGTGACGTGCGTCGTCGGCGACGGTATAATGCCGTTCGTGGTCGACGTCGCGGAGGAGCTGGGCGTCCCAGCGATTTTTTTTAGCACTTACACCGAACCAAATAATAAACGGCTCAACACTAGGTAATTAAAGATTTCCTAGGCGAGGAGAAGGAAGAAAAACGGAAGCGAAAAAATTAAAGAAAACTACGACGAAGCCCGGCTACTACCACAAAAGGAATTAAAAGCAATAACGAGCTAAGGTACAGCGAGCTAGTAAACTAGGCCATAGACAACGATTGAACGATTTAGAGCGGCTACCCCAAGGTAGGCTAAACCTCGAGGTCAACCCTCTCCACCAGCTGGATGCCCTCAATCGCGTAGCCTGCTGGGAAGAGCATCCTGATTGCCTCGCGCTTGGACTCCGAGAGAGGCTCGCCGAATAGGGCCATGTACTTATCGAAATCGCCCTCCGCATCTGCCTGCGGCGCCTGATCCTGCTGGCGGAGTCCCCATTTTGCCATCATCACGTTCTGGGCTTGCATGGTCGGGTTGGAGGCTCTACATCTGCTCTTGGCCGCAAGCCTCCCGCTACAACGTGGCGGTGAGAATGTGCATTCAGCCGCACGACGCCTCCTAGGAACATGGAGACGTGGAGGTTCGACCAAGATCGGCCGACAGGCGTACCGGCTGACGGCACATGCATAGCCCCACCTGACTTCGCCGGACCGACGTTGGCAGGTGGCTGTAGTCGACGACCAGCCTGCACGCCCAAGCAACAACGTCGACGGCTCACGTCGCCGACCCCTAGAGCAGGAACCGTTCGCGGCTGCTTACAGGCACGGGCCAGGTGGCCGAAACCATTGCAGCGTAGGCACCCGCATGGGAGGCGGCATGTCGCCACGCGGTGTGTTCAGGATAGACAATTGAGACACCGGCCCCGGAGCTCGTCGGGGAAGCGCCAACCAACGACTTGCTAAACCCGATGGTGGTGTTGCGAGGCTGTGACGCCCTGACGGAGCAGCACCTCTTGCCACCCATCACGATCCGGCGAGGAGGTCCTTCGGAAGGGGCCAAGCCGCCTGTGCATGGGAGCCCTCTGCCCCTGAGGCCGCGGCGACACCTTCGCTGGGCGGGGCGATACGAGGCCCCAAACGCTGGCGCACAGGGATGCGTCTACGGGAGGACGACTTGTCATCCTGGCGGCGTTGGGGACGCCGCCGGACTCGACTGCGACGACACCGACGCTTGGCTGCTCCAGCCGCCTGGGATAGCAAAGGTCCGACAATGATGGACTGCACGCGCTGTGACCGAACAACCGTTGCAGCAGCAGCAGACATCAGAGCAGGGCCGGTAGCTGCCATGGTGGACGGGCCGCACGGTGAGCTCGTGCGCCGTGCTGGCGTACCTGTCCGTGCCCAGGCTCCTCGGCCACGGCGAGCTCCCCTTCCCCGAAGGTGGCGACCTCGACGAGCCCATCCGCGGCTCCCCGGCTATGGAGGGCTTCCTGCGACGACGAGACCTCCCGATCCAGTTCCGCCAACTCACCAGCACGCACGAGGAGCCCTTGATCAAGGGGGTGGTGGGCACCTCGCCAAGGAGATGCGCGGCGTGTTCGCAGTGGGACCTCTGCACGCCATGTCCCCCGCGCCGGCGGTGGCCACGAGCCTGTGGCGCCCCGACGACGGGTGCATGGCGTGGCTAGACAGCCAGGCGGAGGCGGCACGGTCCGTGGTGTACATCAGCCTGGGCAGCCTCACCGTCATCTCCCACGAGCAGTCCACCGAGTTCCTGCACGGGCTCGTCGCCACCGGCTACCCGTTCCTGTGGGTGCTCCGGCCGGACATGCTCGGGGCCAGCCAGGACGCCGCGCTCCAGGAAGCCATCGCCGCGGTCGGGAGAGACAGGGCGTGCGTCGTGCCGTGGGTGCTACAGCGAGACGTGCTGCGGCACCGCGCCGTGGGGTGTTTCCTGACGCACAGCGGGTGGAACTCGACGCTGGAGGGCATCGTGGAGGGCGTGCCCATGGTGTGCTGGCCCTTCTTCGCCGACCAGCAGATCAACAGCCGCTTCGTGGCCGCCGTGTGGAGGAACGGGCTGGACATGAAGGACGTGTGCGACAGAGGCGTGGTGGAGAGGACGGTGAGGGAAGCCATGGAGTCCGCCAAGATCAGGAGCTCGGCTCATGCTCTTGCGGAGCAGGTGAAGCGTGACGTTGCCGACGGCGGGGCATCGTCGTTGGAGTTCAAGCGCCTCGTCAGCTTCATCAGGGAGCTCAGCACGTCAGCAGCACACACCCCTTCTCCAAAATCTTGAAATGAATGGATCGAAAATTAATCTAGATAGACACGCACCAATTTTTTTTTTTTTTTAAATCCGACACGCACCAATGGCCGGATGGCATATACCACATTGTCATCTCGTACTAAACACGGCCCAGTCGGCGCTCGCACAAATCGGTATATGACGCCCGCCGCACATGCGCGACGTATTCGTCGTTGGGCCTCTGCAGGTACCTAAACCGGCGGCAGCGTGCACCGGCCTGTGGCGTGAGGACGACGGCTGCTTGGCATGACAAAAAGAGCAAACTCTGCTACCATTCCAGTTCCTCTGGCCAGATTATTTAACCACTTCCCTTTTTAAATACAACATGAAGATTTTTATCTCGAGAGGAATTTTCATATGCCACATTTCTTGTGTAACCTTTATACCCTTATTGATAAGATGACGATACATAGACTTAACCGAGAAAGATCCCTTTTTATGTAAACTAGGTTCGTGCCCGTGCATTGCTACGGAACAGCTAAACTTTTATATTAAAAACATAGGGATCGCACAATAAGATAACAATATTGTAAAATTAAGTACCGACGTTAAAGTGACATTTAATCCAAAAAACAAAGTTCGTGATATTAACACAGTCGCAGAGAGCGGGACGTCGCAGGCGTACAAACTCTACTGTATATACCTTGCCGTGATGCGGCTAAGATAACGTTTTATATCGGCAGAAAGATATCTTCGATATCCATTTCTTTTGTGCGCCAATAAATCCACGAATAAGTTCCACCGCATCTACATTGCCCATGCTAACGCTATGAGATGTTTCGTAATGCAAATCAAATAAGCAAAAGGTAATACACATCTTGATATTCAAGCATAGAATGAGATATATTAAGGTACATGTAAAGAGAAGAGAGAGAGCGCGCGCTATTATATTTAAGTCCCCCCCCCCCCCCCACCCCCCACAAAAAAAAGCATCGAAGTCCCTTCAAATATCATAAAAGCTAGCAGGCCATTGATCTGACCAATTTCATGAACAATCATTGGTCACGACTCATATGGCCAAGATGAGGGGACAAAATGGTTGTCGCCTTCAGATTTTATGGAATGCATGTTACTCCAATGTTCTGTAGTATTTTTTCAAAAGTAAACCAATGTTAAACATAGAAGAAACCAACAAATAGGTTGAGGTACTCAATTGTAGAATCTGTTTTCTTTTCTCCTAGTCCAGCACCACGCCGTCCACAGCCAGCCTCCATCCTCTCAAAGGTGCCATGTTGGTAGCATCCCCTTACATAAATTCAAAATTTGAATTTAGCACAATACAAGAATGAAAGTACTATTATAAAAATTGAATCTGCAGTATCATGATTTTTTTAAAGACATGGCAAACAATCATCAAGGAACCTAAGCCAGCAAGCAAAGGAAATTAGCGCATGTGATGAGGGGTTATCACATACACGGATTGTCTAAACGCGTCTGTGATAATGAACTGATTTTTTTAAAATATCAATGCCAGGTCGCACATGATACTATACAATTTGTTTCATCATCATCATACAGATAAAAATGCCAGGAATGTACTTTATTAAATATTGTCTAATACATGCAATGCAAAGATCAAAACTTCATGCATGTGTTTATGTACTTTCCTAACAAGTGTGAATTCAGGGAGAACAAGGCACAAATTGGTGAAGGGCTCCAGTTGGCTCCCGGGGCTTCTTTTCTGAGTTCACTTGCTTCCTGCAGGGCACATATTAACCTCAAGAACACGGCATATATTTAACCCAATGATTACTTAACTTGTTTACGGTCAACAACCTCACAGTCTCACAGTATACTTGATAGGACAACTACTTAACAAGGTTTTTAAAGGAGACTTCCATAAACATTATGATGAAAATCAAAGCATACTACAAGATAATACTACAACATCTAGTTCTGCTATTTGCTTTGAATTTAAGTTATGTGCATGCTAGAGAGCTAGGAGCTGCATAAACTGTGGCTAAAATTGAACTGCACACTTTATACAGAGAAAGAAATAATTGACATTTGGCCAATAGATTTAAGTACTTCCATAGAGTGTCCACGCAAACAAATTATCACAATATGGCTAAAAAAATATATGTATCATACTTCTGTCAGAAGCAGAACAGGCTCACTATTGTTAGCAGTCCCAACATCAACCACGATGGCTGTAAATTGAGTGCCACCTTCAAGGAAAACCGCTGTGATAACCTTATCATCAACTCCCTATCAACCAGCAGAGGATTTCAGGTCTCAAAATTACTACTGTGTTTAACCTGAATGATTCTAGAAATACAGTAGAAAGAATTTTGCACCTCAAAAATAATTTAGATTTAAAATAAGGGCAGAAGAAACAAAATAAACTGTGCACAAAGTATATTATAGTTTCACTTAGTAGTTCGTCCATTGCCCCTATTATCATAAATATTAGCTCGGAGGCCACATCACCATAGAAGCTCTCCCTTGAATCTCCACCACTTTCTCCTTCAAAATTGGCTGATACTCTATCTTGCATAAGATAGTCCAACTTTGCGCTATGGCAGCCACTTTGTGCAAGAGTGTCTCCATAATCTGCCACCCAAGCTTTTGAAAACATAAGTCATTTCTAAGTTTCCACAGAGACCAGCAAGCTGCTGAGGTAATAACATTAAGCACACCGTTCTTATTTCTAAGCCAAAACTATCGGATGCAATCTAAGGAATTACCCAACTGTATATTGAAAATATCAGAGATGATGCACCACAGTTGTTGGGCCACTACACAGCCAAAGAACAGATGACTAACAGACTCATTTTCATAGCATAAAAGGCAAGTCAGATCTTCTACCGTTCTCCTTTTACAAAGATCGTCTCTAGTCAAAAGCATCTTCTTGGTTAACAAACATAAAAATATTGCACTATAGAGGCCAATTTATAGGGTGCAACACAGCTTTGCACCGATCGATGCCAGGTCCCAGCACAGGCACAGAGCCATACCATAGCGATGCAAATCGGTGAAGCACCTAATCAAGAATAGAATGCATAACAAAATTCCTTGACCACGAGAATCATGTTCCAAAATGGAAGGGTGGACTTTTGAAGTTGGCTGGGAGAGCCACGTTCACAAAGCCACGCTTCTGGCCTTTCCAGTGCATGTCACAAAAGACAATGATGAAACATGCATGATAGATCACGTATAGAATTAAGCCATCAAATTCTAGCTACCAGGTACCAGGTAAAACTACCATGCTTGCATGCAAAACACAGATATTTGAAATCAACGACAAGGTCATAGGGGCTTGATATTTAATCAGATGACTAAGATGCTTGTGCGGATCCAGGTATTGTAACTTTCAGAGGTCTTCAATGATATACCCCAAAACGGATCACTTTGCAATGTCTGTGCTACTTTTAAATTTTAACGCAGCATTAACTGAATAGAAAAACAGTGTGATATTTTCAGATGAAGCGTAGGTGTAAAGAAAGAATTGCAAAGACTGAATTAACGGTTATGAAGCTGACTTTTCGTATTCAAAAGACTAAAGTTCACAAGAACATGTATAGAGTAATCTATCCAAAAGACCGCCAGGGTTTTGAAGCTGACTTTTCAGATTCAAAAAGTGTTCCTAAACCAGCTAACACCTTGCTTAGGACAACCATTGAGACAAGCATGCCGTCGGACAATCAATTAATCACATACCTAAAACAGTGGCCACTTCTTCAAATGTCCTACTGAAAAACTTGCTGCCACTTTGTGCTGCCTGATTAATCTCGACACTACAACAGTTGGTAGATCCCCTGTTCAGTTGACAGAACTGCTAATTCAAATTTGGCAAATTGCAAACAATTTGGACTAATTTTGGATTCTAAGTTTTTGCAAGGCTGCACCAAACGAAATTCTGAACAAACTATACAAAATTCTATCTAGATTATATATATGTAAATTGAAATTCACCGAGATAATTAATGACTGCAAAATGTGAAATAACTCATTTACCATATCTGAAATCTGAAACTGCTCTGAAAGGGAACTGCCCCTTCTTCTTCCCACTCTGAAGTCTCAAACTACAGTAACTATGATACTAATTGGATGAGGGAATCTAATTTTTTGTGCATACATTTTGCAAGGCAAGTTATATACGACAAGGGCATCCCTTTATTGATGGAATCGTTAGAAATCAAAGATTGCAAAAAATCAGATCTAAATACAAATGACTCTAGGGTTTGTGTGCTCGGTTTCGCACAACACGAAGGGAAGAGAAGGGTTGCCTGGTGGGCATACCTGTTGGGTGCTCGTCACCGATGAAGGGCCCGATGTAGACCTAAGCACCTTGCGTGCGTGCGGCAGCATCTTCTCCTCCTCAGTGCTCTGTCCAGGCGAAGGGAATGACAGGTGCGGATCGGGCATGGGTGAGGTGGCGGCACAGGTCGGGATGATGGCCTTATGGTGGTGGCTCGGCCTTGTGACGGCGGCGCGGCAGAGCGGAACGGGGCATGGAGGCGGCGGCGACGTGCGGCGGTGCAGATAGGCGCCCCGGCCCAATTTCCCACGGCGAGGGTGAGGGCGAGGGTGAAGAGAGATATACACGTACGTGTGGCGTGGGTGGCTAGGCGCCTATATGGCTCACGCAGCGCACGACGCAGCTCCTCCATGTACTCGGTGAACGCAACACGCAGCATGTCCGACTGACAGCCGTCGTCGAACAGCGCTCCGGCGTCCTGATCGGTTTTGACGGCGTCAGTGTCGGCGGGACGGAGCTTGAGGGCATCGCGTTAGGCGGCGGGGGTAGGGCGTCGAGGTCGCGAGTTTCCTTTTCGCACGGGAGGGCTGAGCGTGGAGGCCACGAGTTTCCTTGTAGCACGGGCGGGCAGAGCGTCTGAGGTGGAAAACTTTTTTTCGCACGGGGTGAAGCGAAGGTGAGGCGAAGTTTTTGTCGCACCAAAACGGTGTCTCCGCTTTAGTCTTTTTAGTTGTGGGAGACTCCACACAAACAAATCTAAACTCTCATTTAGATTGATATGTGCTATTCTCGCGACTAAGCTGTGCGATTCATATAATTTATTTCCCACTAATGCCGTCCAAAAGGATACATTAAGTGGAGTTGAACTAAGCACCTCGGCCACTGTCACTTGCTTACATCGCACAATATTATACAAATTCGGATTTTAGATTTTAAAAGTCTGGACACCTAACAATTTATCTTTCCAAAATCTTATTTGGTTCCCACCGATTAGTTTGAACCTCCCTAGACGTAAGAAAATAGTTCTTGACTCCCATAAGACTAGACCAAAAGTGTGAGTCACAAGCTTTCTTGTTTACTTGGCTGAAAGTTTTATTCCTAAGGTAGTTGTTTCTAAGCAAGTCCTGCCACATCTCCTCATTACATAACTTGAAGAGCCATTTACTTAAAAGACACTTGTTTGTACGTCTAAGTTTTGAATTCCTAATACTCCTTGTTCTTTTGGCTGACAAAGGACATACCATTTCACTAATCTATATTTTTCTTGTTCTCGTCATTTTGCCAGAAAAATCTTAACCTGTATTACTCCATTTTTTAAGGACACCTTTTGGGACCTTAAAAAAAGAAAGCATGAACACAAGTATGCTTGAAATGACCGAATTTATTAAAACAAGCCTCCCTCCAGACGAAAGGAGTTTGCCTTTCCAACCACTAAGCCTTTCTCTATTGTACCCTCAATCAACTTACAATCATTGTTATTGAGCTTCCTATAGTGCATCGGGATGCCCAAAAATGAAAGGGATATGAGCCTAATTTGCAATCGAATAATTCTGAGTATTGAGCCTCATAGTCTTTTGCTTGCCCGAAAAGGAAGAGTTCACTTTTATGAAAGTTAATTTTAAGGCCTGATAATTGTTCAAAGCCACAAAGTGACAATTTCATGTTCTTTGCTTGTTCAATATCATGGTCCATAAAAATTACTGTGTCATCCGCATATTGCATAATAGATAAACCTTCTTCTATCAGGTGTGGAACAACCCCTTTAACTTGACCTCTTCTTTGGCCCTAGCCACGATGATTGCCAACATGTCCACCACAATGTTAAAAAGGATAGGAGATAATGGATCACCCTCCCTAAGACATTTTTTGGTTTGAAAATATGGCCCCACTTGATCATTCATTTTAATTCCTACATTCCTGCCTTGAACAAAAGACTTAACCCAATCACACCAAATAGGATCAAAACCTTTCATTCTTAGTGTTTGTTGCAAGAAGTTCCAGTTATTTTTTGTTATATGCTTTCTCAAAGTCAATCTTAAAAATCACTTCATTTTATGTTTTATGTAATTCGTGTAACGTTTCACGAAGAATAATTGCACCCTCCATTATATTTATCCTAGGTAAAAGCACTATTTGCGAAGGTCTAATTGTTCGTTGAGCAACCTTTACAACTCTATTAGTGGATAATTTGGTAAAAATGTGAAAGCTCACATTCAACAGACATATCAACCTTTACTGTTGAGTTTGCTTTGCATCACTACTTTTTGGTAGCAATATTACGGTTCCAAACTTGAGGCTACGAAGAGGTAAATTACCCTTATGGAATTCCACAACCATTGCCATCAAGTCATATTTTATTACATTCCATAAAACTTGATAAAACTCTGGTGGGAAACCATCAAGACCGAGAGCTATATGTTATGTTTCATTTGGAAAATTGCCTCTTGTACCTCGTCCTCGGGAAAAGGTGCTACTAACATCTCATTTTACAAATTTGAAACTTGAGGAATATCATTATGGTATTGACTCATCCATCGACATTGAGTTGCTATGCGCTGGACCAAACAACTTCTTATAATATTTTATGATATATTTTTTGAGTTCTATGTCACCGCAGATTACACCTTCCTCTTGCTAGAATGGGAAAATACAAGATTTTCTATGTTTTCCATTAGCCACTAAATGAAAATATTTTGTATTGTGATCACCTTTTAAAAGATTTTTTGCTCTCTGGTACCATTTTAATTCTTCCTCTCATAAATGCTCTGCTAGTCTATCATTAAGGACATGTTTGAGATTTAACTCATTAATGTCCAACAGTATGGATTTTGCCTTTTTGTCCAATTCATCTGATTTGTTTAACAACATTTTTTTCTTTTTTATATGCACCACATATGTTTTTGGCCCATCCCCTTAGATATTGGTGAAGGCGCCTAATTTTTTCCTGCCACCTCTCTAAGGCGGTGTGACCTTCATATACACTTTGCTAGGTGTCTCTGAATATCTCAAAGAAACCATCCCTTAGCAACCAGCCTAGTTCAAATTTGATCATAGGCATGGCATTAACTTTGGATGATTCACTTGTGTTCAAGAACAGAGGAGTGTGGTTTGAGACATATCTAGATAGCACTTGAACAGTGGTATGCAGAAATTTCAGCTCCCAATCAGTATAAGAAAATCCTGTCTAACTTTTCAAAGGTTGGAACCTGAAGGTTGTTAGCCCAAGTTAACTTCCTTCCAGAAAGTTCTAGCTCTCTTAAGTTGAAAGCATCGATAATTGTGTTAAACAAGAAAGGCCATCTGTCATTTGTAACGCAATTATTCTTTTCATGTGGATCACGTGTGATGTTAAAGTCACCAGCTAATAGAATAGGAAAGGTTTCTTTAGTACATACTCAGTAAGAAATGCCTCCTTAAATTGATGCTGAGCTGCCCGATACACAGACACAAGCACCCATTGATAACCATCTTGTTTATTCAGCAACTTAAATTTTACATAAAAATCACCTTCCTCAATTTCTCCAATATCAAAATTTAATAAATGAACTCCTACCAGCATACCACTGGACCGGCCTCGAGGAGATTCATGATGCCAAAAAAAAAAAAACGTACCACCACAAAGGTTTTTCAAGAAATTTGGAGTGCAATCCCTCCTACCCGTTTCCGACAGTGCGACAAAATCTAAACTTCTTTCAAGAACCAAATCCGACACAAATTCATGGGAAGAGCCTGTAAATCACATACTAGATCCTTACAGGGACACTGCCTTCCCCTCAGTCGCTCAGCCACCTCACCACAAAAATGGTTTAGTGCGAGGATATCAAATTGTTTTTTTTCTTCCCCAAAAGCTTCTAGCGATTTGTCAATAATAAATAGAGATCCTTACAGTAGGGTGCTTCCTGACGCACATCTGATGGAACTCGACGTCGGAGGCAGGCCATCGTTGAGGGCGTGCTGGCCGTTCTTCACCGATCAGCAGATCATCGTCGCCCGTCGGAGGCAGGCTCTTGCGAAGCAGGTGAGACTGGACAATGCTGGCGATGGGGCAATCTGCGGTGGACTTGAGGCGGCTCGTCAGGTTCATTCCATCATGAAGCTCAGCATGCAGCAGCCATGGGATGAGTCCATCGGTTGACACCAAATTGTCGACGACGAGCCAGCTACCACTAATAAAGAATTAAGAATGCGACGTCTGCACCGCCCGCGATGCGCCCATCGGTTGGTGGCCATCAATGGGCGGGATGGAACGCCGGCTGCCGCTGGTGCCTACTAGACTCGCAGGCAGCCCGCAGAAGGCGCGCGCCGGAGTCCTTGGCGCTGCACGGGCATGCATGGCGTCGCCACCGCACGTGCTGGTGTTCCCGTTCCCCGTGCAGGGCCACATCAACTGCCTGCTCCACTTCGCCACGGGGCTCGCCGCCGCCGGCCTCCGCGTCACTTTCCTGCACACCGACTACAACCTCCGGCGCCTCGGACGGGACCCGCCGGCCCCCGGCTCGCCGCGCCTCCGCTTCGTGTCCGTGCCCGACGGCCTCCCCGATGGCCACCCGCGCTCCATGCGCGGCTTCGGGGAGCTCATGGAGTCCCTGCGGACCAAGTGCAGCGTCGCGTACCGCGCTCTGCTCGCCTCTCTTCGCGCGCCGAGCGCCGACGCTGACGCCGCGGACGTCTTCCCGCCGGTGACGTGCGTCGTCGCCGACGGCTTGCTGCCGTTCGGCACCGACATCCCTGAGGAGCTCGGTGTGCCGGCGATCGCCTTCCGCACAGCGAGCGCGTGCAGCTTCCTGGCGTACCTGTCGGTTCCCAAGCTTTTGGAGCTCGGGCAGCTCCCATTCCCTGTAGACGGAGACCTCGACGAGCTGGTGCGCGGCGTTCCGGGGATGGAGAGCTTCCTTCGGCGGCGGGACCTCCCCAGACAGTGCCGAAACCTCACCACGACCCACGACGACCCCATGCTCCAAATGGTGGTCGCGGTCACCGCGCACAGCCGCACGGCGCGGGCGCTCGTGCTCAACACGGCCGCGTCCCTCGAGTCGTCGGCTCTAGCGCAGATAGCGCCACACATGCGCGGCGTGTTCGCCATCGGGCCTCTCCACGCCATGTCCCCGGCGCCAGCGGCCGCAACGGGCCCGTGGCAGGAGGACGGCGGCTGCATGGCGTGGCTCGACGGGCAGGAGGACCGTTCCGTCGTGTACGTGAGCTTGGGGAGCCTCGCCGTCATCACGCGACAGCAGTTCGAAGAGCTGTTGGCCGGGCTCGTCGCCACAGGGCACGCGTTCCTCTGGGTGCTCCGGCCAGACGCGGTCGAGGCGAGTGGAGATGGAGACGCCGCCGCCCTCCGAGTCCGAGAGGCCATCCGCTCGGCGGCGGGGAGCGGCGGCAGGGCCCGCTTCGTGGCGTGGGCGCCGCAGCGAGACGTGCTGCGGCACCGCGCGGTGGGGTGCTTCCTGACGCACGCCGGGTGGAACTCGACCATGGAGGGCATCGTGGAGGGCGTGCCCATGGTGTGCTGGCCCTTCTTCGCCGACCAGCAGATCAACAGCCGCTTCGTGGCCGCCGTGTGGAGGAACGGGCTGGACATGAAGGACGTGTGCGACAGGGTAACCGTGGAGAGCATGGTGAGGGAAGCGATGCAGTCCACCGAGATGAGGAAGTCTGCGCAGGCTCTTGCGGAGAAGGTGAGACGGGACATTGCCGAGGGTGGGTCATCTTCGACGGAGTTCCAGCGGCTCCTCAGCTTCATCAAGGAACTCAGCGCGTCGCCACCGCCCTGCGCGCCAGGCGCCACCAGCCTACGTAGTAAATCCGACAATCCAGAATGGTAGAAAATATATGTACAGAAAAACTTTGCGTACCGACTGCACCCACCCTATATGTACATAGTGAGGTTTCAAAATATTACTCAAATAATTTTGCTGAAAAAATATTTCAACTAAAAAGATATTTAAATAGTTTTGTTGGGGAAAAATGTTTTTTTAATAACTTTTGTGGGAAAGTTTTCCAGAAATAGAAAATCAATTTTTTTTTTTAAAGTGCTCCGTTGTTTCAACTTAAACGTCCTACAGGACACACACTCCGCCGATCGCCGTGCACGGTGCACTTCCAAACGCCTCAAGCCAGGGTACTGCTCATCAGGATTCATTCCATGCCTTCCCACCCTCTACCAGTACCGCCTCACCATCTTCCGTGCGGTCAGATCTTGTTGCCCCATGCCAACTCCTCATTATCATTGTCCAAATCGAGTCGCCAATGCTAGATTGCTAGCTCATGCTTCATAATATCTGGAGAGATCGTAATCCTCTGTGAGCCACTGAAAAAGTTCAGCGGTTTTCAGCGTCACTGGTTTAACTTTTTTTTTTTTTGCCCTCCATGCCACTGCCGTCAAATTAGGCTCTAACGGTGTGAACTGCAAATGTGAAAAGTCCAAAATACCCTTAAGTCTAAATATGTCATTAATTTTTTTGAGCATCTTAACAACTTCAAATGAAAAAACTCAAAACTAGAAAGTTATAGATCTCGTCGAGATCTATAATTTTCATATAAAATTATCTTCATTTAATTCCGCAAAAAAAGATATAATTTTTCTAAGATATATTAATCATATCAAATCATATCTTTTTTTGCGGAATTAAATAAAGATAATTTTTATATGAAAATTATAGATCTCGACGATATCGACAACTTTCTAGTTTTGAGTTTTTTCATTTGAAGTCGTTAAGATGCTTAAAAATATTAATGACATATTTAGATTTAAGGGTATTTTTGACTTTTCACAACTGCAGTTTGACACCGTTAGAGCCTAATCTGACGGCAGTGGCACGGAGGGCAAAAAAAAGTTAGAGCAGTGGCGCTGAAGACCGCTGAACTTTTCTAGTGGCTCACAGGGGATTGCGATCTTTTTTAATGGCTCACAGAGAATTCCCCCTAATATATTTTCTATCTCTCGGGAGTGACAGACAATCACTCGACATCTACCGGAGTCTTGTAGCATAGCAAATTAGCAATCTACACGATTCTGTCATACTAGTAAAACTCATAGGATAAGGATATATATATATATATATATATATATATATATATATATATATATATATATATATATATATATATTCATTCAACTCCTTAAACTTAATGCACAAGCATAAAATAAAGTGTAGAATAATAGGGGTTATGCACCGGGGCTTGCATGGAAAAAATATAACCAAGTTAGATTTTCATCATGATGGCATGATCATCAAGTCACCATCAACTTCTGCTACTCCGGACGACTTCGCGATCCAACATCGCTCCTATCATGAAATACGTGGATGCAACGCAGGGACGTAAATAATCAACGGCAATCGCAACTCTTAAAATACGATTACGCCTCTCAAGCTAACGAACTAGGTCTAATGACTAACGTACTAGGCCACATATCAAAGTTATCGAACTAGGCGCTAATTTCCCACAATGTTTTAGTTATAAATCCCTAGGTGTTTCTTTATTTCCTTTTATTTACTCTATATATAAACTAGGGCTCATTAGTTACCTCAGGAAACTAATTATTCTGAAGCTACAAAAATTACAGATGACACATAATAATACTATGAAGCTACTATAAAATTTTCAAAGCTAACACTACCATCATTCTATCACAAAAATTCTCCATATTTGCATCTTAATAATATTAAGCATCTTAGTTTAATTTAAGAACTCCTGCAAATATTATAGAACTTTGTGGATAAGATATACTGGCGGATGAAGCATGATTTTAGGAACCTAACAAGATTAGTTTCACAATTTTTGGCCAGCTCCACAATTTTTTCTTAAATTTATAAATTTACCCTAGAAACTAATTTGGAAACGCTTTAGAAAAAGGAAAAGTCGGTGGCCAACGATTTCGGCCTAGCAACCTAAACAGCCCACGACGAGGAGCCCACGCGTGTAGCAGGCCGGCCCAACAAGCGTCCCACGATGGGAAGCCTGCGCGCGCCCCCACACTCTTTGTAGAAAAGCCCTCAGCGTAACAGATTATCACGCGGTGTCACTGAGCACTATTACACCAGAGACAAGCTTTGCACTAAGGACCCCGGATGTTTTTGCCTTCACAACGGGGAGGTCCCTGCTCTACCCCATGTTCGCTGGCATGGTGACCAGCGGCATGGGCGGCTGCGCTGGGCACCCCGAGCTTGCTACCACGAGGGTAAGGAGCCGACCTTTGCCTACCGCTAAGCGCGCACTCCTAGGTAGCGATGGGGAGCTTAACGGCGCACTACCGAGGGCTAGCCCTGGCGATGGGTGGAGCCGTGCCACGGCGTGCTTGTTCCGGTGACCTAAGGCTCTACTGAGGTGGTGGCGGTGATGGACGAGCACCAGTAGCCTACCAGGGTTTGCGCTGCGGTAGTGGTTGAGGCAGAGGAGCGACGAGGCGACCCGGCCATGTGCGCCCGCACCTTACGACGGCGTGCCGAGCGTGACACCAGTGCGTCGTCGCTCCGATGGAGGACTCCCTAGACAAAACAACACGAGCACCAAGTAGAGGGGGTCAAGGCGAGTTTATGGTATCAAGCAATCAAACTACTATCGCTCCAATCCTACCTCTCTCCCCAGTTCTAGGTCACGGCGGTGACTATGGCCCGCGGCGAGCAGAACCTCGAATCGACGCGGTGAAGGACATTTGCTAGGACTAGTTACGGTCGAGGCGACTAGCTGGCTTCCTATGCCACCTACTGGCGTGAGGAGACGGGCTAAAAGCCATGAGCTGGGAGAATTAGAAAGGCGGAGGCATGGGGTTATGGCCAAGACCACATCGGAGGGCACACATTGAAAGATCCTTGTTTGGTTTTGGTAATTAAGTGACAACTTAGGTGGACTAATTGTGTTTATGTGAGATACACAGATGATTAGTCCACAGGTACATGTGTGTGAGCAATATATGCTATGAAGGTGAAAATGGCTTGGAAATGTTGCAAAGCTCACACATGTGATGATGAAGGAGCTTAAATGCACATGAGACATGACATTGAGTCATGTGATCAAGGTGGAGAAGATCAAGACAAGACTTGGCTTGATGGACCGGTTGCAAGCGTGAAGGGCAAGTCGAAGGCTTTGGAGTGATGGACCGCATGGCGGTGAAGCTTGAGCAAGACTTGGCGCCGATGGACGATGGCAACGGTGAAGAGCAAGTAAAGTCAAGATCGATGAACCAATATAATCATGTAATGATATGAAGTGGATCATATCATTGTTGATCATGTTGGTGCATGTGTTGCATCGACATTGAAGGAGATGGAATGGAATGCGCAAGGCAAAGGTATAACCTAGGGCATTTCATTTCACCGGTCATAGGTGTGTAGAGAAGTTTATGATCGGGTTTAGGATAGATGGCCGTACTATCAAGAGGGGCAAACTTGTTTGCATATCGGTCATCTAGTGCCACTCGAGTGATCTAACTTTGCATTGTCGCTAGGATCGAGTGGCGTGGCAAGTTGAGTGGCAAGCTCGGCGGGATTCGGCGCTTTCGGGAAAATGGAATGCCTATTTTCTATTGCACCAGATGCAAATTCTTGTGGTTAGCACATTGGAGCAAGGGTGAAGAAGTTAGAAGTAAAAACAAGTTGGTCGCGAAGACGCTGGCATCGGTCAACTGACCGGACGCTGGATCTAAATGCACCGGACGCTGGCAGGCTGTGTCCGGTCAGGCTGACGTACGATGACGCAGAAGCTGGAGTATGACCGGACGCTGGCTGCGTCCGATCAAGTGTGACCGGACGCGTCCGGTCGAGGTCGGTACCTTACTAGAAACGATCGGACGCTGAGGGTCCAGCGTCCGATCAGTTGAAGCTGCTGCGTCCGGTCAAGTCAAGTGACCGTTGGAACCGGGACACGTGGCCGTCTGCGGGCGACCGAACGCTGAGGTCCAGCGTCCGGTCAACACAACCGGAGCGTCCGGTCGGCCCGACCGTTGCCCAGTGAAGGGGTAACGGCTAGTTTAGCCCTTGGGGCTATAAATAGAAGTGGCCTTCGGCCATGGCTGGAGCTGAGCACCTCAAGGGACTTAGTGTCCATGCTTGTGAGCGCTTGGGAGCCCTCCATCACACATATATTTGATAGTGATCATTCGATTGTGTGAGTGAGCGATTCTAGTGCGATTGCATCATAAGGTTGCATCGAGTGGCACTAGGTGATCGAGTTGCAAGCCGGTGGTGCTTGTTACTCTTGGAGGTTGCCACCTCCTAGACGGCTTGGTGGTGGTCTCCGTCGAAGCGCGCAAGAAGCTTGTGCGGCGCTCCGGAGAAGTGCTTGTGAGGGGCATTGTGCTTGCCCCGCGGGAGCCGCGAAGAGCAACTCTAGTAAAGCGTGTCATTGAGCTACCCTCACTCAAGGGGTAGGTTCTTGCGGCGCCCAACGTGCGGGCTTAGCGGGTGATGCTAATTAGCCGCCGAACCACCAAGTGAGCGGTCGACACAACAAGGACTAGCGTGTTGACAAACACGTGAATCTCAAGAGAAAAATCATCGTGTCAACCTTGTTCTTCCCGTTGGTTTGCATCCCCATTACACAAGCTTGCAATTACTTTTATACATATTAAGCTTATGTAGTTGCTCTTGTAATTAGATAGCTTGCGTAGCTTGCTAATTACCTTCTTGCTTGTGTAGCATAGAAGTAGCTCCCTTGCGTGGCTAATTTGGTTTTAGTAACCTTGTTAGTCACATTGCTTAGTTTGTGTAGCTAAGTATTTGCGCTCTCTAATTAGGCATTGGTTGCCTTGTTATTAAGCATTGCTAGTGAGCTTAGTTAGCTTTGTGCTTTTGCTTACTAGCATGTGTAGGAGCTCCCTTGTCGCTTAAAGTACTAGTGGCATAGGTTTGTGTAACCTTGCTCCTAGAATTGTTTAGGAGAGCTCTAGCTAGCCCGGCACCTTTGTTGCATAATTGTTATCTTTGCAAGGTGCTAGTGAACATATATAGTGGGGTGTAGCCTTGGCTAGACCGTTAGTTTAAATTCCGCATTTGTATCGGTTAGCCGACGCGATTAATTTTAGAAAAGACTATTCACCCCCCCCCCCCTCCTCTAGTCCGCCATCTCGACCCTTCACACGTGTGAGCTCGAGAGGGTTGAGCGAGTTAAAGCGGGACTCTAGTCAGTGACGGTAGCGAGCTCGCGCACACAGCCAACGAGACCCAACGATTTGGCACGACGCGCATAACTCGGAGCGACCAAACCCGAGCAGAGCCCTCCATGGCAGCTAGCGGCAGGGCAGGAAAGCGTCCCATTGCCCACTGGAGCCGGAGCCAATGACCTAGATGCGACGACGTAGGACGGCTCGAGTGCTCGACACGGTAGGTGGATTGAAGGGCAAGGCGGGCGCCACGTCTGCCGAGTCCACTCCGCCGCGGCCACGCCATGCTCATGTACTCACCTTGGTACACCCAATAGTGCAAAAACACAAATCTTGTGTTTAAGAAATTTAATCAAAATTTAAATGCTAAAACGGCATCGTTATTAGGTTTTCAGACCCGACCATTTTAGTTCTAGAGGCTGGAATTAAATTCCAACTTCAATCCTTGAGCTATCAAAAATACTATTGAACAACATTTATTTACCGAAACAAAAGTTGTATTTCCATCTACTAAACTTACACTTCGAATTTTATTTAAGTACTATATACAAGTGGTATTGTATTTTTGTTTATAAAAATCGCTTCCGTGCCAATGTTTAGAACTACTTATTCTACTCTTCGCGTTATGATTTTTCATTAACACATATAGGCATTTACGTATCTAGCTCACTATATTTATAGATCTATCTCTCAGGCCATAATCTCAGTGTTTAGCGAGCTCGTAACACCAGAGGTGTTACAAAAATTTTCTATAAATTCACAATTTGACTAGAGCAAGGTAGTTAGTATAAAAGATGGCGCTAAACGCAACTAATTGCTCTAGCTGCACTATATATCACACAATGCATGCCTCCTAAAGTCTAGTAGCTCGGTCTCGGGTTGATTCACACACACAAACAAGTAACTACAACCCAAGACAAGTATATGAATGTAGTTGCAGGTGAGATAGTAGCAAACCAAATGGGGGGGGCGGGCAAGTGAGATGAAACAGGTCCCTGAAGATGGCGGGCTCTGTCGCGTACCGTGCTCTGCTAGTCTGCTTACCACGTTGCTGCCAACCGTGGAGGCAGAGTGCCCGGGCCCTTCCTCCGATGCCAGCGTCGATCCGGGCTTTCCGCCGGTGACATGCGTCATCGCCGACGGGCTGCTGCCTTGGGCCATCGACACTGCCGAGGAGTTCGGCATGCCGGCGCTCGCCTTCTGCACGGCCAGCGCCTGCAGCTTCTTGGCCTACCTGTCCGTGCCCAAGCTCTTCGACTTTGGCGAGCTCCCCTTCCCTGCCGGCGGCAGCCTTGACGAGCCGGTGCGCAAACAAGGCGAAAGCGGGAGCTTGAACGCCGTTTGGAACTCGTCAAACGAGGCCTCGTCGGGCAGCTGTGTCTCCACTTCGACACCAATGCGTCTCATCATTACCTTGCGTGCCCGTGCCTCCGTCTTCTGCAACCTATTTAAAAATCTAATATGGCTAGAGGGAGGGTGAATAGCCTATTTAAAAATCTACAAATCAACTAGAGCAATTTGATTAGTATGACAAATAGCGTAATGCAAACTTGCTCTAGCTCTACAAGGGTTGCAAGCCACCTATCCAACAATTCTAGTTGCAATGATTACTTAGGCACACAAACTTGCTATGTAATTACTCACTAAGAGCTCTCAACCTTGCTACTCTAAAGAGCTTAACTAGATGAATATAAATAATAAAGCAAGCTCTCAATTCTAATTACACTAAAGAGCTTGTGTCAACTAGTTTGCAAGAATGTAAATAAGTGAGTAGAGTGATTATACCAACGTGTAGGGGATGAACCAATCACAAGATGAATATATAGCCAATCACTGGGAGAATGCCAAAGACAAGAGACAATCGATTTTCTCCCGAGGTTCACGTGCTTGCCAACACGCTAGTCCCCGTTGTGTCGACCAACACTTGGTGGTTCGGTGGCTAAGAGGTGTTTCACAAACCTCGTCCACACGATAGGACACCGCAAGAACCGACCCACAAGTGAGGTAACTCAATGACACGAGCAATTTACTAGAGTTACCTTTCGGCACTCCGCCGGGGAAGGTACAACTCCCCTTACAATCATCGAAGGCAGCCACGAACAATCACCAACTCGTGCCGATCCTTCACCGCTACTCCAACCATCTAGGTGGTGGCAACCACCAAGAGAAACAAGCGAAATCCGCAGCGCAACACGAATACCAAGTGCCTCTAGATGCAATCACTTAAGCAATGCACTTGGATTCTCTCCCAATCTCACAATGATGATGGATCAATGATCGAGATGAGTGGGAGGGCTTTGGCTAAGCTCACAAGGATGCTATGTCAATAAAAATGTACAAGAGTTATCCTTTGAGCCGGCCATGGGGCTATAAATAGAGCCCCCATCAAATAGAGCTGTTATACCCCTTCACTAGGCAAAACGCGCTCTGACCGGACGCTCCGGTCATACTGACCGGACGCTGGCCCTCAGCGTCCGGTCGCCCGATGGACGCCATGCGTCACCGGCTTCAAACGCTGTTCGTCAGATTTCAACGGCTACGAAGCTGACCGGACGCTCCGGTCAAAACTGACCGGACGCTGAAGCCCCAGCGTCCGGTCGTTTCCAGTAAGCTCCTCGAGCCATGTTTTTTCGATCGGACGCGTCCGGTCCACCTTGACCGGACGTAGACCAACATCCGGTGCTCAACCCCAGCGACTGTGCAGACCCGTCAGTTTGACCGGACGTAGAAACCAGTGTCCGGTGCATCTCAGGTCCAGCGTCCGGTGTAACACCGAAACTAGCGACCTCTCTGCCAGCTCGACCGGACGCAGCCTTTCAGCGTCCGGTCGCTGAGTGACCCAGCGTCTGGTCAGTAGACCGACGCCAGCATCATTTCGACCAACTCCATTTCAACTCTAACTTCTTCACCCTTGCTCAAATGTGCCAACCACTAAGAATTTTGCATCCGGCGCAATAGAAAATAGACATTTCATTTTCCCGAAAGCGCCGAATTTAAGACAATAGAGGGACCCAAACCCATCTCAACCCTGCAAACACCTTGTGCACATGTGTTAGCATATTTTCACAAATATTATCAAGGGTGTTAGCACTCCACTAGATCCTAAATGCATATGCAATGAGTTAGAGCATCTAGTAGCACTTTGATAACCGCATTCCGATACGAGTTTCACTCCTCTTAATAGTACGGCTATCTATCCTAAATGTGATCACACTCACTAAGTGTCTTGATCACTAAAACAAAATGGCTCCTATATTTTATACCTTTGCCTTGAGCCTTTTGTTTTTCTCTTTCTTCTTTTCCAAGTTTAAGCATTTGACCATCACCATGCCATCACCATTGTCATGATCTTCGCCATTGCTTCATCACTTGGAGAAGTGCTACCTATCTCATAATCATCTTGATAAACTAGGTTAGCACTTAGGGTTTCATCAATTAACCAAAACCAAACTAGAGCTTTCAATCTCCCCCTTTTTGATAATTGATGACAACCCTTATACAAAGATATGAATTAAAGTTCATTTGAATCCATGTTGCTTGCCCAAGCATATTTACCATGTGTAAAGGATATAGGCAAGTTTCATGAACTCCATATGATAGTAATTGCTCCCCCTACATATGTGCTAAGAGTTTAGATTGTAGCTTTGCACATATGCTTAGATAGGAAATATAGGAGTCAATTTCTACCAAATGATGCTAAGGTATAAGAGATGGACCTTTGAAGCGTGATACCAATCGGAGTGCACCAATATACCATCCTTAGCATCATTAGTAACTAGACATACACAAAAACTAGAATACCCCATGAGATCAACATTAAAAGCAAGGGTCTAGTTTTCATAATGTGAGCATGAGTCTAGTTACTTTTAGCCTATGCATGCTAGTTTTTCATTTCATCATTCAAACCTATAACTAGCATACACCACACAAGCATGGATGTTGAAACTTAGAATTTGTACCATGCGAGCAAATATATGAAATGTTCATTCAAATGCATCATACAAGTTTATGAGCTTGCTCCCCCTACTTATGTGCTCAAAATTTTAATTGATCCCTTTCCTCTAGCATATCTCTCCCCTTATGTCCAATACTCCCCTATCACTCATATCTTTGTTTCTCTCCCCCTTTGTCAACACTTAGCACAAAAGGTGAGCTTAAATTATGGATAGGTTGGGGTGAAATCATGTGAAATGAGGATCATTTTCCCAATTTTGGTTCAATCTAGATTACTTACAAAATATATTTAACTCGGTTTGATCCAAGGACAAGCTTCTTCACACCTCCAAATAAGGGTTATCTTGTACCATGTTGAGTTAAACACTTATAGCTCATTTTCTAAATCAAACACTAGGTTTACAAGCCCACAAACATGTCATATGCTACCACTAGATCATTTCAAACATACAAGCAATAGTGGTACCATATAAGCATTAAATTCATTTGATTTTCATAAATGAGCCTAGGACATGATAGGAATGACTAGATGCACTAAACAAGTCCTTAGTAATGAATGGATGACATGTCAATCAACTTTACCTTGCTTTGCTCGAAGGAGAGGCATGTCATATAATGGGGATGCATCAACACATATTGGAGAAGTCAAGTATGTTCAATTCATTCCTTAGCTTGCAAAACCTCTTTTCATCAAGTGGCTTGGTGAATATGTCGGCAAGTTGATCTTCAGTGCCCACACTCTCTATGCAAATGTCCCCTTTTTGTTGGTGATCTCTTATGAAATGATGGCGGACATCAATATGCTTTGTTCTTGAGTGTTGAATCGGGTTGTTGGTGAGCTTGATGGCACTTTCATTGTCACATAGCAATGGCACTTGCTTGAACTTGATTCCAAAGTCACTTAAGGTAGCCTTCATCCAAAGTAATTGAGCACAACAACTACCGGCCGAAATGTACTCCGCTTCGGCGGTTGAAAGTGCTACACTATTTTGCTTCTTTGATGACCAAGACACAAGTGATCTTCCCAATAGTTGACATGTGCCCGATGTGCTCTTTCTCTCAACTTTGCATCCCGCATAATCCGAATCCGAATATCCAATCAACTCAAATCTTGCTCCTTTGGGATACCATAATCCAACATGTTGTGTATGCTTCAAGTACCTCAATATTCTCTTTGTTGCCTTCAAATGACTTTCTCTTGGTGAGGCTTGAAATCTTGCATACATGCATACACTAAACATCACATCCGGTCTTGATGCGGTCACATAGAGTAGACTTCCAATCATAGACCGATACATCTTTTGATCCACCATGTTGCCACTAGCATCACTATCTAAGCTTTCACTTGTCCCCATTGGTGTACTAATAGCTTTGCTCTCATCCATTTCAAACTTCTTGAGCATGTCCTTAATATACTTGCCTTGACTAACAAATGTGCCATTCTTCATTTGCTTGATTTGAAGACCAAGGAAGTAACTAAGTTCTCCAATCATAGACATCTCAAACTCACTTGCCATCATCTTGCCAAACTCCTCACAAAATTCTTGATTTGTTGATCCAAAGATGATATCGTCCACATAGATTTGCATGACAAACAAATCATTTCCAAGTTTCTTGGTGAAGAGAGTGGTGTCAACCTTTCCTATCTTGAATCCCTTAGAGAGTAGGAAATCCCTCAATCTCTCATATCATGCTCTAGGTGCTTGTTTCAATCCATACAAAGCCTTTCTCAACTTGAACACATGGTTGGGTTTCTTTTCATCTTCAAAACCAGGAGGTTGCTCAACATACACAAGCTCATTGATGTACCCATTGAGAAATGCACTTTTCACATCCATTTGGTACAACTTAATGTTGTGGGCACATGCATAAGCTAGCAAGATCCTAATTGCTTCTAATCTTGCAACCGGGGCATATGTTTCTTCAAAGTCAAGACCTTCAACTTGAGTGTAACCTTGAGCCACTAATCTTGCTTTGTTCCTTATTACTATCCCATCTTGATCTTGCTTGTTCCGAAAGACCCACTTGGTTCCAATCACATTATGACCCTTAGGCCTCTCAATTAACTCCCATACTTGGTTTCTTGTGAAGTTGTTTAGCTCTTCATGCATAGCATTGACCCAATCAACATCATTCAAGGCTTCATCTATCTTCTTAGGCTCAATAGATGACACAAATGAGAAGTGCTCACAAAATGATGCCAATCTTGATCTAGTTTGCACACCTCTTGAAATATCACCAATGATAGTGTCTAATGGATGATCTCTTGCAACATTGGTTGGTTGAAGCACTTGCACTTGATTGCTAGCATTTGATTGATCACTTGGTTGAGATGATGAACTAGCCATTTGTTGATCTTGCACATTGCCATTACTAGTGCTTGCTTGGATTTGATCATGAGAACCACTAGCTTGCACATTTGAGTTAGAGAGCACTTGATTCTTGTCATCTTCAATATCAATCACCTCTCTAGGCCTTATATCACCAATGTCTATGTTCTTCATTGCATTGACCAATTGAGTGCCTCTTACATCATCTAGATTCCCATCTTCCTCTTGGGAACCATTTGTTTCATCAAACTCCACATCATGAACCTCCTCAAGAGTACCACTAGCCAAATTCCAAACTCTATAAGCTTTGCTAGTAGTGGAGTAACCAAGCAAGAAACCTTCATCACATTTCTTTTCAAACTTGCTCAATCTAGTGCCTTTCTTCAATATATAGCATTTACAACTAAAGACCCAAAAGTATGCTATGTTGGGCTTTCTTCCATTTAATAGCTCATAGGGTGTCTTCTCCATCATGGGGTGACAATAGAGTCGGTTGCTATAATAGCAAGCCGTGTTGATTGCTTCGGCCCAAAATGAATGACTCACATTGTACTCACTCAACATTGATCTTGCCATATCAATCAAGGTTCTATTCTTTCTTTCAACTAGCCCATTTGATTGAGGAGTATACTTGGCCGAGAATTGATGTGTAATTCCAAATTCATCACACAACTCATCAATTCTAGTGTTCTTGAATTCACTATCATTGTCACTTCTAACTTTCTTGATAGTTGTTTCAAACTCATTATAAATGCCCTTGACAAATGATTTGAATATTACAAACACATCACTCTTGTCACCAAGAAAGAACACCCAAGTGTATCTAGTGAAATCATCCACAATCACAAATCCATATTTATTTCCACCAATGCTAGTGTATGTGGTTGGTCCAAACAAATCCATATGCATCAACTCAAATGCCTTGGATGTACTCATCATGCTCTTCTTAGGATGTGTATTACCAACTTGTTTTCCGGCTTGATATGCACTACATAGCTTATCCTTTTCAAATGTGACATCTTTCAAGCCTCTTACTAAGTCATGCTTAATCAATTTGTTCAATTGTTTCATTCCAACATGACCAAGCCTTCTATGCCATAACCAACCCATGCTAGACTTAGTGATCAAACATGTTGACAATTGAGCCTCTCTAGCATTGAAATCAACTAAGTATAGATTCTCATATCTAAATCCTTTGAATATCAAGTTTGAGCCATCTACACTTATGATCTCTACATCATCCACACCAAATATGCATTTGAAACCAAGATCACACAATTGGGCTACCGACAATAGGTTGAAATTCAAGCTCTCTACTAGTAGCACATTGGAAATGCTCAAGTCATTGGATATTGCAATCTTACCAAGTCCCTTGACTTTGCCTTTGCCATTGTCACCAAATATGATACTATCAATCCCATTGCTCTTGCTTTCATTGATTGAATTGAACATTCTTGAATCACCGGTCATGTGTTGTGTGCACCCACTATCAAGCACCCAATGCCTTCCTCCGGCTTTATAATTTACCTACAAAAGAAGATCAATTCTTTTTAGGTACCCAAACTTGCTTGGGTCCTTGTAGGTTAGTCACCAAGGTCTTTGGTACCCAAATGGCCTTCTTCTTTGGGCCCACAATTGGTGTACCAATGAACTTAGCCTTCACACATTTGGCACCCTTATAAAGCATGTAGCAAGAATCAAATTTGATTGAGGATATATTAGGAAGCTTGTTCTTGTTAGTTTTGCAATATTGCTCTATATGCCCAACTTGCTTGTATCTATTGCAAAACCGACCATTGCCCTTCACAAAGCTAGCTTTGTGAGTGACAAAGGCCACCTTGCCTTTCTTGGGGTATAGCCTAATCCCTCTTTGTTGAGAGAAAACCTTTGGCTACCCAAGCACTTTAGCAAGCGGGCATCTCCACCATAGGCATTGCCTAAGGCACGAGTGAGCTCATTCACCTCCTTCTTGAGGGTCTCATTTTCCACCACTAGTGATGTATCATTCATAGGTGGAGTGAAAGTGGTAGTGCTACAAGAAGTGTTAGTGGGAGCAATAGCAATAGGCTTATAAGTAGATTCATTAATAAGATCACATGTTAGTCCCACATCACATGTAACTATCACTTGCTCCTCCTTGGCTTCCTCCTTCTTGACTTGCTCAATGAGAGAGGAATGAGCTTTTTCAAGCTTTGAGTGAGCTTTGCCAAGCTTCTCATGGGCATCCATTAGCCCCTCATGAGTGGCATTGAGCTCATCAAAGGATTGCTCAAGAAATTTGACTTTCTTGTTCAATTCCTTACACTCCTTTCTCTTCATCTCAAAGCAAGTATGCACTTGCTCACACATGTCCATGAGCTCCTCCTTGGAGTACTCCTCATCTTCATCATCACTCCTACAAGAATCACTTTCATCATCATCACTCTCATCATATTTTACCTTGGTAGGCTTAGCCATGAGGCATGTTGATGGAGTGTCGAAGATGGAGGGCTTGTCGTTGATGGCGATGCTTGCTAGTGCTTTCTTGATTGATTTCTTGCCATCATCACTAGAGTCATCACTATCCGATGAGCCATCACTATCCCAAGTGACCACATAGCCTCCACCCTTCTTCTTCTTTTGAAAGGTCATCCTCTTCTCCCTCTTCTCCTTCTTTTCTTTCTTGTCCTTCTTATGTTTGTTCTTCTCATCTTCATCATTATCACTATTGTAAGGACAATTGGCTACCACATGATCGGGACTCTTGCAATTATAGCATCTTCTCACATATTCTTTGCTCTTGGTATGGTCTCTTCTTTTTCTTGCACCATAGCCTTTCTTCTTCATGAACTTGCCCATCTTGCGCACAAAGAGAGCCATAGCTTCATCATCAATATCACTAAGATCCTCATCATCACTTGACTCTTTCTTTGATTTGCCCTTGTTCTTGTATGATGATGAGCTAGCCTTGAATGCTACACTCTTCTTCTTCTTGTCCTCATCTTCCTTCTTGTCCTCCTTGTCATCCCCCTCCCTTTCCACACGGTATGTCTCTTGTGTCATGACTTCACCTAGTACTTGGTTAGGGGTGATCTCCTTTAATCCTCCTCTTATGATTAGCATTCTCAACATTTCAAACCTTGGAGGTAGACTCATCAAGAACCGATGAGAGACATCATCATTCTTGATCTTTTCTCCCAAAGCCTTCAAATCATTGACAATGACTTGCAAGCGATGGAACATCTCCGGTATGCTCTCATCATCTTTCATCTTGAAACCTATCAACTTGTCCTTGAGAATATATAACTTGGCACTCTTCACCTCCGGTGTGCCCTCATAGGTTTCCTCCAATCTCCTCCACACTTCATTTGCTCTTTCATAATCCTTGATTTGCTCAAACACCTTTGGATCAAGGGCATTGTATAGGGTGTTGAGAGCCATTGTATTGCATTGCTTGTTAGACTTATCTTGGTTGGTGGGATTGTCGGGATTAATGATAGCATAATCATTCTTGCTTACATCCCATACTTGATCATTGATTGAACCAAGATACACACTTATCTTTCTCTTCCAATAATCATAGCTTGTGCCATCAAAGAATGGTGGTTTGCCCCCCATATGGTTGAACACAACTTGAGCCATAATTTGACACCGAGGTTGTTAAGCCTTCAATCAAACGGTGACCACGGCTCCGATACCACTTGAAAGGTCCTAATATGGCTAGAGGGGGGGTGAATAGCCTATTTAAAAATCTACAAATAAACTAGAGCAATTTGATTAGTATGACAAATAGCGTAATATAAACTTGCTCTAGCTCTACAAGGGTTGCAAGCCACCTATCCAACAATTCTAGTTGCAATGATTACTTAGGCACACAAACTTGCTATGTAATTACTCACTAAGAGCTCTCAACCTTGCTACTCTAAAGAGCTCAACTAGATGAATATAAATAATAAAGCAAGCTCTCAATTCTAATTACACTAAAGAGCTTGTGTCAACTAGTTTGCAAGAATGTAAATAAGTGAGTAGAGTGATTATACCGACGTGTAGGGGATGAACCAATCACAAGATGAATATATAGCCAATCACCGGGAAAATGCCAAAGACAAGAGACAATCGATTTTCTCCCGAGGTTCACGTGCTTGCCAACACGCTAGTCCCCGTTGTGTCGACCAACACTTGGTGGTTCGGCGGCTAAGAGGTGTTTCACAAACCTCGTCCACACGATAGGACACCGCAAGAACCGACCCACAAGTGAGGTAACTCAATGACACGAGCAATTACTAGAGTTACCTTTCGGCACTCCGCCGGGGAAGGTACAACTCCCCTTACAATCACCGAAGGCAGCCACGAACAATCACCAACTCGTGCCGATCCTTCACCGTTGCTCCAACCGTCTAGGTGGTGGCAACCACCAAGAGAAACAAGCGAAATCCGCAGCGCAACACGAATACCAAGTGCCTCTAGATGCAATCACTTAAGCAATGCACTTGGATTCTCTCCCAATCTCACAATGATGATGGATCAATGATCGAGATGAGTGGGAGGGCTTTGGCTAAGCTCACAAGGATGCTATGTCAATGAAAATGTACAAGAGTTATCCTTTGAGCCGGCCATGGGGCTATAAATAGAGCCCCCATCAAATAGAGCCGTTATACCCCTTCACTGGGCAAAACGCACTCTGACCGGACGCTCCGGTCATACTGACCGGACGCTGGCCCTCAGCGTCCGGTCGCCCGATGGATGCCACGCGTCACCGGCTTCAAACGTTGTTCGTCAGATTTCAACGGCTACGAAGCTGACCGGACGCTCCGGTCAAAACTGACCGGACGCTGAAGCTCCAGCGTCCGGTCGTTTCCAGTAAGCTCCCCGAGCCATGTTTTTTCGACCGGATGCGTCCGGTCCACCTTGACCGGACGCAGACCAGCGTCCGGTGCTCAACCCCAGCGACTATGCAGACCCGTCAGTTTGACCGGACGCAGAAACCAGCGTCCGGTGCATCTCAAGTCCAGCGTCCGGTGTAACACCGAAACTGGCGACCTCTCTGCCAGCTCGACCGGACACAGCCTTTCAGCGTCCGGTCGCTGAGTGACCCAGCGTCCGGTCAGTAGACCGACGCCAGCATCATTTCGACCAACTCCATTTCAACTCTAACTTCTTCACCCTTGCTCAAATGTGCCAACCACCAAGAATTTTGCATCCGGCGCAATAGAAAATAGACATTTCATTTTTCCGAAAGCGCCGAATTTAAGACAATAGAGGGACCCAAACCCATCTCAACCCTGCAAACACCTTGTGCACATGTGTTAGCATATTTTCACAAATATTATCAAGGGTGTTAGCACTCCACTAGATCCTAAATGCATATGCAATGAGTTAGAGCATCTAGTGGCACTTTGATAACCGCATTTCGATACGAGTTTCACTCCTCTTAATAGTACGGCTATCTATCCTAAATGTGATCATACTCACTAAGTGTCTTGATCACTAAAATAAAATGGCTCCTACATTTTATACCTTTGCCTTGAGCCTTTTGTTTTTCTCTTTCTTCTTTTCCAAGTTTAAGCATTTGACCATCACCATGCCATCACCATTGTCATGATCTTCGCCATTGCTTCATCACTTGGAGAAGTGCTACCTATCTCATAATCATCTTGATAAACTAGGTTAGCACTTAGGGTTTCATCAATTAACCAAAACCAAACTAGAGCTTTCAACCACCCCCAGCGACGCGACGCCCACACCACGCGAAGCTGCCCGACGTCTCGCACGTTTCACTAAGGAGGTGTAGCTCGAGCGAATGACGCCACTAATCGCCAGCCCACCCAGGCAGAAGGTGGCAACCATAAGGCAACCCATGCCAAAACGGAGCAGACGGATTGCCGCTCAGCCGCTGGCGCACATTCTGATCTCCAAGCGGGGCGAGGTACTGCTCATGCGGAGGATGGGCTTTGTACCGCCGGTAGTTCCAATCTCATCCGCGTCCAAGAGAGCTTACGACGACTTTTTCGCAAGGAACTTGACGTCGAGCGAGGTGAAAGCACTGGACGAGCTGTTCCCGGCGACCAATGCTACGACTGGTAGAAGGCTCTTCTCGGATGACGGAGCAGAGTCGCGCGGCCATTAGCGGAGACGCACAGCTCCGTAGGTTAGTGCGCTGCTCATAGTTCGGCTGTTTATTTTTATGTAATATCGAAGTTTGAAACAGTCTGCTAGGAAGGTCCAGTCAAACTGTAAGACCTCCTAGGATGCTCATGAGAAGCGTATCGTGTGTATGGTTAAACTCTTCTTCTTAATTACAATGATACGTAAATCTTTTACGTATTCAAGAAAAAAAAAAGCTGCATCGGCCTGTTCACCGTCCGGGCACGTCATGGGCCAGGGGTGTTGTGCAGCCACGCGACGGAGAGCTGCGGCCCGAGATGTACTCATCCGGCCGGCCTAGGGAGGCAAAGATCCACCTCATGAGCCAGCCCGCTGGAGAAAGTCACAACAGCCGCACAGCAGTTCCGAGCACCAAACGGAAAGTCCGGCCCATCAGCCGGCCCATCCGCAGCGAAGGCATTGTGACCCGAGAGCAGCTCCATTTCCAAATCTGTGCCTCGGAGGCCGATTAGATAGGCCACGTAAATCTAAGGGCGTCCCCAACAAGCACTTCCGAGCTGGCTATTCTCCTAGGATGAGAGAGAAATAGGGAAAAAAAAAACCCGACGCCGGTGACGAGCTCGTCATATAACTCGCACGTTTCCCCGTGAAAGGTTTGGTCTCTGCTCTTCTGGCCCACGGCTTTCGCCCTGTTCGCTTGTGTTATAAGTCGTACTTTTTTAGTCAACAAATAATATTTTTCTCTTACACCAAATCAGTCAATAGTACTTTCAGTCATGGCTTATTAGCCAAACGAATCAGGCATTTAGCTCTGCTGTCTAGTAAGTTTTTTTTAGTATTTCAATCTTACACGTCAGCTAGCGATTTGGATGTGCTGCTGGGAACGCCCTAAGAAAGGCCACGTCAAAGTTTTCTGTGCCGACAGACATATCGACATTCCAAGGACCGACTGGACATCGAACAACCTCTCGGCCTTTCTGTAGCCGATAAGCCACAGGCTCGGCCACAACAGGTACTGAGGGGTCCAGTCATTCCTTGGATTCCATTTACATTTAAACGTTGGTTTATTTCTTTACTTTTGTATTTACCGGTGCGACAGGTGCATGTACTTTTGGCATTTAGATGTCTTCATTGGAATCCAGCAAAGAGACGGCAGTTGTGTACATGGACATCGGGTCACGCACATTCACCCCTATAAATGCATACACGCAAGCCTAAGGTTCTACTGAGGCTCTTGTAATCACTAGCCTACATGTCCTTTCGCGGACATCGAGTATTTCAATTTCCAAGAATCCATTTCCAATAAAATTTGAATATGGATATATGTATTATTCATATTCATATTAATATTCATTTTATGATATAGCGCATCCAGACAACACTTTACATGTCCAGGAGTACTGAAGCTGATGAAGTCCTAGGCTGAGCGAAAGGACCGGGAGGGTAGCTCGGATAGATGGTGATCTACTGTGGTGTCAGAGTCCTCTTGGCGGGATCAAGGGTTGCCCATCGAGTTGGTTGCGAAATGATCATAGATCAGTTGGTTAGATTCTCCATGGTGGAACCTGTTCACCCAGGTTCGTCCTCGACTTGACACGTGATTGTATTTTTCTAGATTTATTCCAGGATTTAACGGTGCTACCACTTTCAGTGATAGCTAACGTCCACGTCGGCAGTGGGGCGCCCGTGGTGACTTCGAAATCTCGAGACCGGGTTTGCGTACGTACCATTGAATTCTCAAAATAGGTTGTGTTTGATTTTTTCTTAGCATCTACTTAGAAATTCATAATTTTTTTTCGATCTTTAGATATTTTTGCTTAATATAAAAAAGAAATTCTAAAAACCAAAATGTTGTAGCTGAATGGGTGAACGCAGCTAGCCAGCTGGCTGTTGCAGCACAGCGAACAATGTGTGGGGTCCAATACGGCTATGTAGGACTATCGGCCAATGGAGAGCCGATTGGACCAATAGGCTACAGTGTGGCCGACAGGACACTGCACTATTGTTTTCATGTGCCACGTAGGCTGTAGGCAACTCAATAGCCTACAGGTATTTTGTCCGCCACTAGGTAGCCGATAGCGATAGGATGTAGTTTTGCAATTTTGTAAAATGAACACCCAGATTTGCAATTATTTATTAAAATAATATTATTTGGAAAAAAAAAATTCTCAAACATGTAACTGGAAGAACAAAACACAAGCAATCAAATAAATCAAGCGTTAAAGATGTCATGAAGATTCAAGAACGTACTTTTACAAATATATAATCATTATACGAGCGTACATATAAACCACCAGAACGCTGGTTTTGGCAACAACACACTATCACCTGGAACTTGCACGATTCATGAACTAATCCAACAAAAACAGCGACTACTCATGAACGAACAAGCAATGCATCACTAATTCACTATCAAATCCAGCGCAGAATCACGCAGGAGCTAGTATCCGATTCAAGACAGGTCAAGCCCGGACCGGAAGTTCCATCTCCGGAAAGAGGCTGCGGATGAGGCGCAGGCTCTTCCCTGCCGTGGTTGGCCTCGGCATCTCCTTCTTCGTAGTCGCGGCGACAGTGGCGGTGGGCGGAGGCAGGGACGGCGGTGGAGTTGTCAGCGACGGAGACGGATCGATCACCCTGACCTGGTGCGGTGCGACGTGGACGGAGCTCTTGGGATCCCCGCGTGGCAAGTTGGCGTCGTAGACAACCTCGTAGCCTCCGTCGGTGGACGACGACACGATCGTGGCTTTGAGGCAGAGCACGAGAACCTGCCCCGTCTTCAGCGTCGCAGTCCTCGTGCGGACACGAACCACAGTCCCAGGCTTCAGATGCGCGGGGACGCCAGGAGTAGCCCCGAGCTCGGAACTTGCCGAAGATGGGGCAGACCGAGGCGGCGGCGGGGGAGAGGCGTGGGTGCAGCGCGACGAAGAGCGAGGCCCGGGCTGTGGTGATGCGTCGGTGACGGTGGAGCCTCGGGAATGGGAGATGGTCGACGATGGTACCTCCTGGCGCGGCGGACGAGGGCATGGTCTTCGGACGGCGTCGCTCGAGCCGTGACGCGGCGGCGGAGACGCGGACGGCTTCTTGGAGACCGACCTTGTGGGCGCCAAGGGCTTGGACCTCCTGCGCTGGAGCTCGCGGCGGATGCTCCGCATGCCGGCGGAAGAGGAGCGCAGAGGAAGGTACATTACCATGGCGGAGGAGAGCTGCGGATCGATTGGATCGACGAGAAGCAGAGAAGCTGGATGGATTGCGGAAGACGACGGCGGGTGAGCAGAGGAGCTGGGTGGATTGCGGAAGGCGACGGCGAGGGAGCAGAGGGATTACGCGCGAGAAGGGAAGGGAAGGGCGTTGGATTTAAAGCAGCTGGACTGGATCCTGATCTGGCCCAGCTACGCGGTTTCGAGTCCGACTCGAAGTTGGATGGATGGGCCAGTTGTCGTGAGGGCCAAGTCGAAATCGAGGCCAGATTTTTTTTCTACAGCCGTTGGGCTTTCTCGGTTGGGATACCATCTGCCAACTCTTCTAGTGGCCCATTAATTGTCTGTTACGAACCATTCCAAATTCCAATCCTAGACAGTGTTTACTTTTAGCATTTCAGCATTTGCTAAAACAGATTAGACTAAAATCATTTTTGCAGAAATATTTTGCTACAACAAATTAGACCTAAAATAGAAGCATCAATCCATTTGCGGCAAAGTAATACTGTAATCCACAAATGCAGCAATATTGTTGATAGTATTTACTGATCGCATCAACAACACAATTCGATTTGATTGATCACAAGAAAGCATCAGCAAAAAGCAATATCAGTCAGTTTATTGAATCTCTCGTCAACAGTACACCACAAATGACCTGACGCAAAATGTGTGAAAAGCGAGAAGAATATTGGAATGGCTTGGACAGATTAGCTGTTAATGGTGTCTTACACATGATCCGTCCGCCGTCGACGCCCACATCGCTGACGGCCGGAACTGGAAGGCGAAATTGCGCGCGAGGTAACTTTAGCAGCTAATTCGCAGATTGGGTCAGCGTCAGATAGTTTCAGCCTTTCAGGCCGTTGGGCTTGGTCGCTTTGGGGATCCATCGAGGCATCTGACTCTATTCAGCCAAGTTGTTCTTAACAAAATGAACCTAAACTTCTTCAATTATAAAACATCGAATCACTAAATAGATATGCATCTGTAAAATAAGGATTGAGTCAACAAGAAAAATCAGCAACTCCCATATGCAACCGATTTATCAATCCGACCGGGTTAATCCTCCTCTTTTGTTAACTGCCGATCTCCTGCATACACACTATCAACTTACACACCCACTATACTACCAGTTCTCTTTCATCAGGTGTTCAAGACAGAATACGCTATGAAATGCACTGTATCTCAAAATCGCTGACTTTTGTCATGATGCTTCAAAGTTCTGATTATCTGCCTCAAGAACTGCTTTTCAGTTTTCACCATGGTATCTATACAGGTCAACTCACAGCAGAACGATTATCACAAGTAAAAATAGAGCAAACGCATGGCCCTGTTCGCTTCTCTTGTAATCCGTACTCTTCAGCTTGTTTTTTCATCCGGAACAGTGTTTTTCTCTCGCAACAAATCAGCCGGAACATTGTTTCGGCTTGTTTTTTCAGCGAAGCGAACGGGGAATATGCACTGATCTAGTGCTTACATCTCCAGTGACGAGATGCTCAGGCACATGATGCCAATCGCTATGTGAATAGGAACAGTCTGCTTGAACCTCATTCTGTTCAAGAAAACCCTCCCAGAGAAAACAGTGGTCAGACCAAAAATGAGTAAAATGTAAATGCCCCAGCCTGCTGGCACACAGTATATCATCAGGTATTAACTTCCATTAAAGAACAGACAGCCTGAGAGATCCCAATGTGAAATATGAACAAAATTATACCTTGGAACAATCTTTTATAAATATTGCAGAATACGTTATTCGCAGCAACATATCTTTACAGATAGTCAAGGCACAAATCAAGTTGTGCAGGGAAAAAAATGCATTCAGTTTGATGAGAACGTTTTGCTGATATTGGTGAAAACTGACTTGATTGAACACAAGCAGGCATCAGGAAAGAAAAACAGAAATACTAGCAATTTAATCTACGCACAAAGCAGTAACCATCATCTGCTTATTACTGCAAAAATACCACACAGGTAGTAACCATCTCAAACATGTAACTGGAAGCAAGAAGAACAAAACACAAGCAATCAAATAAATCAAGCGTTAATGATGTCATGAAGATTCAAGAACGTACTTGTATACAAATATATAATCATATACGAGCATACACATAAATCACCAGAACGCTGGTCTTGGCAACATCACATGGGACTTGCACGATTCATGAACTAATCCAACAAAAACAGCGACTACTCATGAACGAACAAGCAATGCATCACTAATTCACTATCAAATCCAGCGCAGAATCACGCAAGAGCTAGTATCCGATTCAAGACAGGTCAAGCCCGGACCGGAAGTTCCATCTCCGGAAAGAGGCTGCGGATGAGGCGCAGGCTCTTCCCTGCCGTGGTTGGCCTCGGCATCTCCTTCTTCGTAGTCGCGGCGACAGTGGCGGTGGGCGGAGGCAGGGACGGCGGTGGAGTTGTCAGCGACGGAGACGGATCGATCACCCTGACCTGGTGCGGTGCGACGTGGACGGAGCTCTTGGGATCCCCGCGTGGCAAGTTGGCGTCGTAGACAACCTCGTAGCCTCCGTCGGTGGACGACGACATGATCGTGGCTTTGAGGCAGAGCACGAGAACCTGCCCCGTCTTCAGCTTCGCAGTCCTAGTGCGGACACGAACCACCGTCCCAGGCTTCAGCTGTGCGGGGACACCGGGAGTAGCTCGGAACGCAGACCCGGTGGAGGAGGGATCGGACCGAAGCAGCGGCGGCGGCGGAGAGGCGGAGGTGCAGCGCGACGAAGGCCGGGGCTGTGGTGACGCGTCGGTGACGGTGGAGCCTCGGGAATGGGAGATCGTCGACGATGGTACCTCCTGGTGCGGTGGACGAGGGCATGGACCCCGGACAGCGTCGCTCGAGCCGTGACGCGGCGGTGGTGACGCGGACGGCTTCTTGGCGACCGACGTCGTGGGCGCCAAGGGCTTGGACCTCCTGCGCTGGAGCTCGCGGCGGATGCTCCGCATGCCGACGGAATTGGAGCGCGGAGGAAGGTACATCACCATGGAAGAGGAGGGCTGTGGGTCGATTGGATCGACGAGAAGCAGAGAAGCTGGGTAGATTGCGGAAGGCGACGGCGGGTGAGCAGAAGAGCTGGGTGGATTGCGGAAGGCGACGGCGAGGGAGCAGAGGAATTACGCGCCAGGAGAAGGGAAGGGGAGGGCGTTGGATTTAAGCAGCTGGACTGGATCCAGATCTGGCCCAGCTACGCGGTTTCGAGTCCGACCCGAAGTTGGATGGATGCATGGCTGGATGGGCCAGCTGCCGTGGCTTTCGAGTCCGACCCGAAGTTGGAAGTTGCCGTGAGGGCCGAGTCGAAGTCGACTGAATGAAACGAGGCCGGATCTTTTTTCTTTTCAGCGATTGGGCTCTTGCGACTGGGGTCATCTTGTAGCCCATTAATTATCCCTTCTTTCTTCCCCTCAAAAAAAATTTTTATCCCTTCTTTCTTCCTTTAGGCAGAATCCAAGTAATTATTATTTGGATCTTTTGTTGTGATATTTGTGCCGATTCCTGTTTAAAAAAATCCACATCAGTAATGGTAGTATTTTGGTGAACACCAATTGGATAGATATTTGGTGCTTATTTTTAGTATTTTCGTATTTGCTAATCATTACCAGAGTTTAACGTTTGCAGAATAGAGTGCATCAAATATAGGACTCTGCAACTTAAAATTACAGTAGGCCTCATTTTAGAGGAACAAATACATACTAACAGTTTAAGAGACAAGTCAAACATATTAGACGTTGATACAAACTTATCAGTGTAGGACAAAACCTGAAAACTTGCGAAACCAAAGGGAAGGGTATAACAACAAACTGCCACAGACATTTTCCTTTCTTCCAAGAATAGTCTACAAGCTAAACACAAACAATATGAGTAAAGATTCGTAGCACTTTAGCTCCATAAAAGCTAAAGTTTACCTGCTTATGCAAGGATTGCTGATGCTGATCATTCTGAGTTGGAATGTCCAGAAAAGATTACCTGCTTATGGCATGAGATGAGAACTGACTCTTCTTCATTTAGGATCCTTGATGGCCTCCACGAAAGCATCCATCTAAACCATCTAAAAATGGAACAATGGCAGGCCCTCCATAGGAAAGAAGACTGGGTAGTAAATCCATTTTTCTTCATCTTCCATGAGGATCATCAATTATTACAAGAGAATCAATCTATTTTGCTTATCTTGAGAAGAAAAAGGAAAAGTATTGTTTAATCTTTTCTTTTGACTGAGCATTAAGACATGGTCACATTTCATTACTACCAGCCAACCCAAGGAATACACATATTCTCACATTTTCGCTATATATAGCTTTCAATATAGGGATCAAGGAAATATGATGATGTATAACAATAAGGACTCCGTTTGGTGCTACCAGATGAGCTGTGGTCTGTTGTCAAGAATGTGATGAATACACCATGCTGTTCCAGTAAGTGCATAGCCACAGGAGGAACGTGGAAATTGGACTGAACAGAGTTCAAATGTACAGCACAGCTTTACCACAATCAAGTTACAAGGTTTGCTGTCTAATTGGTGTATCCCTTTCATGCTACATGCTGTGACCTACTGATAAGCATGCAGGAGCAAAAATTTTTTGCCAAATATAAAGCTGCTACATCTAACAAGTACCTCAACAGAGAAAAGGATGCACATGGCAAATACTCTGTACCATTAACAATCAATGTCAATATAATTCCAGACATCTAATTATATGTTGTCTGGATACTGATTGATGTTCTTGAGATAATACTCCATATGTATTCGTGAAGAAAAACACTCAAGCCACAACTTTGGAACTGCAGGATGCACAAGGTAAAGGGTACTAATGAACCTCTTCTCTGAGTTAGCAAGCACTGTTGCAGGGGCTAATTTTTTTCTAAGCAAGCCATGCTCTTGGAGCCACCAAAGCATTGTATACCTAGGCTTGGTCCTGTTCTCCAAATCAAAGCACAGAAATGCAGGGAAGCAATGCAGGTACTCCAAGGAGTAGCCCAGCTCCTCTGTGAGGTAGTTCAATTTCTCATTGAGCATATCCTTACTCTGGTTCAGCACCTTTGGAAAAACGCGCAAGATCTGACATAGTATCTTATACTCCACTCCTCTTTCCAGGAGGTAGTCAAACCGCTCCAACAGCAAATCCTTGGTGCTGTTAAGGGCAGGAATTACCTTGGTGGTTATCTCATTCTCACCATACCCAACACTTTTCAAGAACTCCAGCTTCTTGTCTACAAAATGTGCTTTCCTCTCGACCATGACCTTAGCCATCCCATCCAAGAAAGCTCTTTCGACCTCGGCATCATAGCTATCATCCTCCAAAACAAATTCTGGTGATAAATAGCGCAAACTCTCCCCACCGGTCAATATCTTCTCCAGGAACCGATGCTCCAGCTCCATTGCCCGCAGCACCCTAGGAAGGTTCTCCAGTTGGTTCTTCCCAACAACATACGGGTGCTTCTCCACCGCAGCATCGATCTCATCCTCTGCCAATCCAACCCTCCGCAGATACCTTGGCACTGAGATCACCACATCAGAGAAATCAAGATCGAAAATCCTGGGATTGCTCAGCAAAAACCTTCCCATCTCCTTCCCCTCCATCCCCAGCTCCTTGAAGAACCACAGCCTTTCAGCAATCCTCTTTTCCCCGAGCTCAAGAAACACCCACTGGCTGCCTCCGACAAGTCCCCCAATGCTACCAATCTCTGTCCCGGCATCATAAAACATCCGCATCCTCCGGCACACCCCCGAGAACGCGTCAATGTCATTGCTGGAACTCAAATCCGGCCCCAATCCTTTGAACGTGGTGGCAATATCCTTAATGAGTATGTCATAGTCGGATAGATCCCCCTCGAGAAGCGATGGGAAGGTAAGGCAGGCGGCGATGATGGCGGCGCGAGGGAGCCGGTGGAGGCGGGCCTCGAGAGCGGAGAGGCGCGCGGAGATGAGGTCCGGGGGCACGTTGAGGAGGACGCTAGGGAAGAGGAGTCCGAGGCGTGACCATGGGAATCCGAAGTGCGCGAGCGCGGCGACGGCGCCGAGCAGGGAGGGGTGGTCGGAGAGGAACATGGAGTTGAAGCAGGGGGCCGCCGCGGTGGGCCCGCCAATTGATTCGAGGAAGAAGGGGAGCTCATTGAGCGGGTGGAAGTTGAGGTGGCGGCGGAGGTGGGCGGGAAGCTCCGAGGTGGGGAGGGAGCGCGGCACGGTGGGGAGCGCGGCGAGGAAGGAGAGGAGGGAGCGCGGGGAGTGCGCGGCGATGGAGTCGGCGTGGGAGGACGCGAGGCAGCGCGTCGAGTGGAGGTACTCGGAGATGACGGTGCGCGCGGCGGGGACGGCAACGTGGCGGAGGCGGTAGGGCAGGTTCCGCAGCTTCTGGGGTGCGAGGGCAGCGTCAGTGGAGAAGAAGCGGCGGAGCTGGAGCGCGGCGCGTAGGCTTAGCGGCATGGCGGGGCTGCGCTGCTCAGCTCTGCTCTACGGCATCGTTCGGCTCCAGCACAATGGGAAGGGGTGAATGGGATGAGCGAGAAGAGAAAAGGGGGGTTTGGGGCTAGGAACGTTAGGGTTTTTCTGTCCGCTGCTGGCTCCGGCCTGGGCCCTGAAGGCTGAAGCTACAGCTGCCATGGTTACTGGCCGAAAGAGAAAACTAAGCCCTTGTTTAGTTACCCCAAATTCCAAATTTTGGCACTATGCAAAAAGAAGATTCCCCATCACATCAAACTTGCGGTACATGCATGCAGGACTAAATGTTGACGAAATCAAAAACTAATTGCACAGTTTGGTTGTACTTTGCGAGACGAATGTTTTAAGTCTAATTAGTCAACGATCGGACAATTATTACCAAATACAAACGAAATGCTACAGTGCGCTACAGTGTTTCGAAATTCCGCCGGCGCCGAATCGGCCAGCAACTAAACGGGGCCTAACAAACCAAATTTTGAAAATCAAATGATGCCCAATGTTGCAGAGCAGCCAAATTTTGGCTTGGCTTGGACACACCTTGGCACATACCAAACACACTTTTGATATTAGATGAACATGTTCTAAATGCAAGAACCGTATAACATTTCCATATTAATTTGGGATGACATTTCGTATTTAAAGCTTATCTCTTTCTTTCTAGACCAGAGCCAAGGTTCGGGCAATGGATATGGCCACGTTACCCGCTAACCCATTAACCGTAGGATCTTGCGAGGAACGTTTGGATGTGGCTTGTCGTAAACGATCGTAAATTTTCAGCCGAAACAGTTTTTTTCTGTAACACAAACCAGCCAGCAGTACTTCTTCACGAACCAGCAACGATACGAACCAGCCAACCGAACAGGCTGACTGGTTCGTATCGTTGCTAGTTCGTGAAAAAGTACTGCCGGCTAGTTTGTGTGAGAGAAAAATATTGTTTCGGCTGAAAATTTACGTATCATTTACGACATGCCACAGCCTCGTCCGTCCGATTGCGGGTCAGTTCGGGTGCTGACCCGAAAGCTGTCGAGAATCTTCGAATGGAAGAGCAGGAAAAACCCGAGCAAGGCGGCGCGGTGCTCCACCGGTGATGCGGCTCGGCGCCGGACCAAGGGCTTCCCTACGCCCGTGACCTCGCTGCTGCTTGGGCGACTACATCTCCCGCATTCCGGGCCTCCGCCTTATCCGACTTCTCCCGCGGCGTCATGCCGGCGGCGGTCCTTCCGTCCCCAGCACATGTCCCGAGCATGGCTGTCCCGTGCGGCAGCGGTGGTGTTGCTGGGTTCCATCCTGGTGTCGTGACCTCAAGCGGGAAAATCGGACGTGGAGGATGGTGTTCCTGAAGGCCGCGGTGGCCAAAAAGGGTAGTTGCGTGCTCTGCACTGCAGCTTCATCTCCACCTCGCTAATGACTTATGATCGGCATTGTCAAATCATTATCACTCATCCTGGTCGTTGTGAGTCATAGTTGATTTTTCTTTCTTTTACCTCTCGGTAGTGATGTGAGCTCCTATTATGCAGTCATTCATGCTAACTTTTTTTTTGAAGCATACATGCTAACTGTTTGACATAATGTCTCCCTAGATGGCTAGATATACATGCTATGTCGTGTGGATCAACAACATCAAAATCTATCCTGAATACACTGAAATACACATGGTAGAGGCTAGCGTGTCTTGATACTCTGGCTATCTTCGTGGAGTCATTGATTAAGCAAAACAAAAAGGGTAACAAAAAATAAAAATTCTTTACCTGCATGGTGATTCCATGATGCTGAAATACCCGTAGTTGCAATACCATTGTTGCAGCCCCATCTACAAAGATACATTTTCTCAAATTCATTTCAGCAAAACTGGAAGTGTGTTCACATTATATCTGTTAACTATTTAATTATGCAACATAAGACTGGTTTCTACTAATATCTCTAAAATAGTTGAGCCTTTGCATTTTAGTTTTGCTATTTCTGAAAATAATAGTACATCCACTTCATCAGTTCCTCAGAAATTAATGCCTACTCATATGTCTTATTGCTTCATGACTAAATTGAAGTCTCACTTACTGTCATTGAACCGCGGTACTTTACCACTAAACCATTGTTTCATGATACAATGGAATTGTGATCTGCGCATCTCAATTTTGTCTTGTACATGCATTTCAAGTGAAATTGGATTAGTTTGATACTAAAGTTTTTCTGGAAAGTTAAGCTTAATTCTCACCATATTACTTTACAACAACAACAACAACAACAAAGCATTTAAGTCCCAAACAAGTTAGGGTAGGCTAGAGTTGAAACCCAACAGAAGCAATCAAGGTTCAGGCACGTGAATAGCTGTCTTCCAAGCACTCCTATCTAAGGCTAAGTCTTTGGATATATTTCATCATTTCAAGTCTCCTTTTATTGCCTGTACCCAAGTCAACTTCAGTCTTCCTCTGCCTCTCTTCACGTTACCATCCTGACTTAGGATTCCACTATGCACCGGTGCATCTGGAGGTCTCCGTTGCACATGTCCAAACCATCTCAACCGGTGTTGGACAAGTTTTTCTTCAATTGGCGCTACCCCTAATCTCTCACGTATATCATTGTTCCAAACTCGATCCCTTCTTGTATGACCGCAAATCCAACGCAACATACGCATTTCCGCGACACTTAGCTGTTGAATATGTCATCTTTTCGTAGGCCAACATTCTGCACCATACAACATAGCAGGTCTAATCGCCGTCCTATAAAACTTGCCTTTTAGCTTCTGTGGTACCCTTTTGTCACATAGGACACCAGATGCTTGCCGCCACTTCATCCACCCTGCTTTGATTCTATGGCTAACATCTTCATCAATATCCCCATCCCTCTGTAGCATTGATCCTAAATATCGAAAGATATCCTTCCTAGGCACTACTTGACATTCCAAACTAACATCTTCCTCCTCCCGAGTAGTAGTGCCGAAGTCACATCTCATATACTCAGTTTTAGTTCTACTAAGTCTAAAACCTTTGGACTCCAAAGTCTCCCGCCATAACTCCAGTTTCTGATTCACTCCTGTTCGGCTTTCATCAACTAGCACTACATCGTCCGCGAAAAGCATACACCAAGGGATGTCCCCTTATATGTCCCTTGTGACCTCATTCATCACTAAAGCAAACAAATAAGGGCTCAAAGTTGACCCTTGATGTAGTTCTATCCTAATCGGGAAGTCATCCGTGTCTCCATCACTTGTTCGAACTCTAGTCACAACATTGTTGTACATGTCCTTAATGAGCCCAACGTACTTCGTTGGGACTTTATGTTTGTTCAAAGCCCACCACATAACATTCTGAAGGGTCGAGATGGTGACTAGAGGGGGGGTGAATAGTCTTTTCTAAAACTTAATCGCGTCGGCTAACCGATATAAATGCGGAATTAAAACTATCGGTCTAGCCAAGACTATACCCCACTATATATGTTCACTAGCACCTTGCAAAGATAACAATTATGCAACAAAGGTGCCGGGCTAGCTAGAGCTCTCCTAAACAATTCTAGGAGCAAGGTCACACAAACCTATGCCACTAGTACTTTAAGCAACAAGGGAGCTCCTACACATGCTAGTAAGCAAAAGCACAAAGCTAACTAAGCTCACTAGCAATGCTTAATAACAAGGCAACCAATGCCTAATTAGAGAGCGCAAATACTTAGCTACACAAACTAAGCAATGTGACTAACAAGGTTACTAAAACCAAATTAGCCACGCAAGGGAGCTACTTCTATGCTACACAAGCAAGAAGGTAATTAGCAAGCTACACAAGCTATCTAATTACAAGAGCAACTACACAAGCTTAATATGTATAAAAGTAATTGCAAGCTTGTGTAATGGGGATGTAAACCAACGGGAAGAACAAGGTTGACACGATGATTTTTCTCCCGAGGTTCACGTGTTTGCCAACACGCTAGTCCCCGTTGTGTCGACCGCTCACTTGGTGGTTCGGCGGCTAATTAGCATCACCCGCTAAGCCCGCACGTCGGGCGCCGCAAGAACCTACCCCTTGAGTGAGGGTAGCTCAATGACACGCTTTACTAGAGTTGCTCTTCGTGGCTCCCGCGGGGCGAGCACAATGCCCCTCACAAGCACTTCTCCGGAGCGCCGCACAAGCTTCTTGCGCGCTTCGACGGAGACCACCACCAAGCCGTCTAGGAGGTGGCAACCTCCAAGAGTAACAAGCACCACCGGCTTGCAACTCGATCACCTAGTGCCACTCGATGCAACCTCACGATGCAATCGCACTAGAATCGCTCACTCACACAATCGAATGATCACTATCAAGTATATGTGTGATGGAGGGCTCCCAAGCACTCTCAAGCATGGACACTAAGTCCCTTGAGGTGCTCCACGCCAGCCATGGCCGAGGGCCACTTCTATTTATAGCCCCAAGGGCTAAACTAGCCGTTACCCCTTCACTGGGCAACGGTCGGGCCGACCGGACGCTCTGGTCGTGTTGACCGGACGCTGGACCTCAGCGTCCGGTCGCTCGCAGACGACCACGTGTCCCGGTTCCAACGGTCACTTGACCTGACCGGACGCAGCAGCACTCAACTGACCGGACGCTGAACCCCCAGTGTCCGGTCATTTCCAGTAAGCTCCCGAGCATGACCGGACGCGTCCGATTGAACGCGATCGGACGCAGCCAGCGTCCGGTCACTCTCCAGCAACTGCGTCACCGTACGTCAGCGCGACCGGACGCAGCCTGCCAGCGTCCGGTGCATTCAGATCCAGCGTCCGGTCAGTTGACCGACGCCGGCATCTTCGCGACCAACTCGTTTTCACTTCTAACTTCTTCACCCTTGCACCAATGTGCTAACCACCAAGAATTTGTATCCGGCGTAATAGAAAATAGACATTCCATTTGTAAATGTGCCAACACCCCTGCAAACACCACCTCCTTTGTAAATGTGCCAACACCACCAAGTGTACACCACCATGTGTATGTGTGTTAGCTTTTCACAATCATTTCCCAAAGGATGTTAGCCACTCAACTTGCCACGTCACTCGATCCTAGCGACAATGCAAAGTTAGATCACTCGAGTGGCACTAGATGACCGATATGCAAACAAGTTTGCCCCTCTTGATAGTACGGCCATCTATCCTAAACCCGGTCATAAACTTCTCTACACACCTATGACCGGTGAAATGAAATGCCCTAGGTTATACCTTTGTCTTGCGCATTCCATTCCATCTCCTCCAATGTTGATGCAACACATGCACCAACACGATCAACAATGATATGATCCACTTCATATCATCACATGATCATATTGGTTCATCGATCTTGACTCTACTTGCTCTTCACCGTTGCCATCGTCCATCGGCGCCAAGTCTTGCTCAAGCTTCACCGCCACGCGGTCCATCACTCCAAAGCCTTCGACTTGCCCTTCACGCTTGCAACCGGTCCATCAAGCCAAGTCTTGTCTTGATCTTCTCCACCTTGATCACATGACTCAATGTCATGTCTCATGTGCATTTAAGCTCCTTCATCATCACATGTGTGAGCTTTGCAACATCTCCAAGCCATTTTCACCTTCATGGCATATGTTGCTCACACACATGTACCTGTGGACTAATCACCTGTGTATCTCACATAAACACAATTAGTCCACCTAGGTTGTCACTCAATTACCAAAACCAAACAAGGACCTTTCACATTCCTTGGTATTTTATCATAAGCCTTCTCTAAGTCAATAAAAACCATGTGTAGGTCCTTCTTCTTCTCCCTATACCGCTCCATAACTTGTCTTATTAAGAAAATGGCTTCCATGGTTGACCTTCCGGGCATAAAACCAAATTGGTTCATAGAGACCCACGTTATTGCTCTCAAGCGATGCTCGATAACTCTCTCCCATAGCTTCATAGTATGGCTCATCAACTTAATTCCCTGGTAATTTGTACAACTTTGAATATCCCCTTTATTCTTGTAGATCGGTACCAATATACTTCTCCTCCACTCATCAGGCATCTTGTTCGATCAAAAAATATGGTTGAACAGCTTGATTAACCATACTACAGCTATGTCCCCAAGGCATCTCCACACCTCGATTGGGATACCATCCGGTCCCATCGCTTTACCTCCTTTCATCCTTTTCAACGCCTCTCTGACCTCAGATTCTTGGATTCTCCGCACAAAGCGCCTATTGGTGTCATCAAAAAAGTCATCCAACTGAAAGGTTGTGTCCATATTCTCACCATTGAATAATTTGTCAAAATACTCTTGCCATCGATGTCGGATCTCATTCTCCTTTACCAAGAGATGCTCCCTTTCATCCTTAATGCACTTAACTTGGTTGAGGTCCTGTGTCTTTCTCTCACGAACCCTAGCCATCCTATAAATGTCCTTCTCTCCTTCCTTCGTACTCAAATGTTGGTAAAGATCCTCGTACGCTCTACCCTTTGCCACACTTACAGCTCGCTTTGCAGTCTTCTTTACCACCTTATACTTCTCTATGTTGTCCACACTCCTGTCATGGTACAAGCGTCTATAGCATTCTTTCTTCTCCTTAATAGCCCTTTGGACTTCCTCGTTCCACCACCAAGTATCTTTAGCCTCGCGTCCCCTTCCTTTGGTTACTCTACACACCTCTGAGGCTACCTTCCGAATGTTGGTTGCCATCTTGTCCCACATATTGTTTATGTCGTCTTCTTCCTTCCAAGAGCCCTCTTTGATAACCCTTTCCCTAAATACCTCTGACGTCTCCCTTTTTAGTTTCCACCACTTTGTTCTTTCAATCTTAGCTTGTTTATCTCTACGGGCACGCACCTGAAAACGAAAATCTACCACCAAAAGCTTATGTTGAGAAACAACACACTCCCCTGGTATCACCTTGCAATCCAAGCATGCTCGTTTGTCCTTTCTTCTTGCGAGGACAAAGTCAATCTGGCTACAGTGTTATCCGCTACTGAAGGTCACTAGATAAGATTCTCTCTTTCTAAAGAAAGTGTTGGCTATCATCAAGTCAAAAGCTATCGTGAAGTCCAAAACTTCCTCCCCCTCCTGATTCCTACTACCATACCCAAAACCTCCATGAACTGCCTCGAAACCTGCGCTTGTCCCTCCTATAAAAAGCTTCTCACTACTAGGTATAGCTCTAACCAGGCCATCTAAGTCTTCTCAGAACTGTCTCTTAGCACTCTCGTCGAGGCCTACTTGGGGGGCATACGCACTAATTACGTTCAAGACCATATCACCAACGACTAGCTTGACTAAGATAATCCTATCTCCTTGCCTTCTCACTCCCACCACACTATTCTTGAGGCTCTTATCAATCAAAACTCCTACTCTATTTCTATTCGCGACTGTCCCTGTGTACCAAAGCTTGAAACCTGTATTGTCCACCTCCTTCGCCTTCTGACCCTTCCATTTAGTCTCTTGAACGCATAATATATTTACACGCCTCCTAGTCGCGGTATCAACTAATTCTCTTAACTTACCTGTAAGTGACCCTACATTTCAACTACCTAAATGGATCCTAGTTGGTTCGACTAGCTTCCTTACCCTTCGCACCCGTCGACTCTGATGCGAAGACCCTTGCTCATTTTTCACTACACCCGGGCGCCGATGTAGCGCGCCACTAAGGAAGCGACGACCCGATCCTTGGTTACTTGACACCATGCCCAGATCACGACACGGCGCGTCATGGGGGTGACGACCCGGCCCTTGCCCATTTAACACCATACCCGGGTTCCGATATGGCGCGTCGCTAAGAGGGTTACGCCCCAACGATTTTCTTTCGGGTTTCATCTCCATTTAAGTGGCTAAGTTTTTACATTGGCTCGCCACGCCTAACACAACCCTCCTCCTTTATCAGGGCTTGGGACCTGCTATGCTGGGACACCAAAGGCGCCCCACCATAGGCGGAGTTTCTCACCATATTACTTTGTTCTACACAAATACACCTACTGTCGATAGTCCTCTCCTTTGTATCGTAAAATGGTGCTTTGTCCAAGACTCATGTTACTGCTTTGCTGCCTGCTCGAACAAGTGCCCCACTAGTACCTACTTAGTATCAAATTTTGAAATGCTAATAAGTTCTCCATATGTTTAGACAAATTCTGTTCCCTGTTTAGACTGCTTCTACTAAGCACAGCACAATGATAGCTCATTTAAACTGGGAATTATGACGTGCTGGTTGTGACATGTTTGCAGGACCTACAATAGTTTTGCCAATTTAGTGGTATCACAAAAGCCGCCTTCTATCTTTTTTTTTTGGACTTTATATACAGCAGGGGAGACCCCCACCTGCCTTCTATCTATCACTTGCAATATGTCATATAATACTTTCTCTTATTTCCTTTTGGTCTATTAATAAATTATCTTAGAGTAGTGTAGGATATTTGCTGAGATGCCATAGAAAGTACTACTATATCCTGATCTGCATGCCTATCATGTTTTCTCTGTTCCAGAGTTCTAAAGATCAACGCAGTTTTTTTTGTGCATTTCACTGCAGTTAAAACTACAAGAGTTAGCAGACCATGCCCTTTTATCTGGTAAAGCAAGCTGTAGCTTTTCTTTCACTTTGAGCAGTGTGCTCATTTGCGGCACTGTACTCTCTACTTTTCTGCTATAGTTTTTTCTTGAGAACATGCAGGAGAGATGCATACATTTGTGTTAAGAATACTGAAAACTGGTAATTGTATCTTTAGATTTGAAAGTTAGTTGCTTTTAGCCTTCTGCTTTTCGTTTATACTAAATTAAATGGCTCAGCATTATTCTGGTTTTGTGTTGCATTAAGACGTCAAGTATTTTCTCCCTATTCCATACTCTGGATTTAGAATGCCGTGTGTGTGTGTGATTAGTTGCTGATTTAGTTGGAAGCAATGTCTGTCCATCTGTGCAATCCATTTGTCAGCTTTCTGCTTAGTAATCGTAAACCATTGCAGATATAAACTTAATGGCAATAACCAAGGTGTTGCAAAGAGCCAACTTCTGGAGCAATTCATCAATGTTCCTTCAACAAGTGTAGAACCTAGACGGGGAGCAGTGGTGTGCTGCTCACTAGACAGATCCAATTACAAATGAGTTTGCCCCTAAGGATGGAGCATTGGCAACACTCACCTTCTAATTTCTGTAATTCCAACCGGAAATGCACTCTAATGATTTTCCCTACATATCAGGCTTCGTTCATGTTTATCTACAACAATTTTTTTGCATTTTAGTAAGGTTTACATCCAGGGATTCTCAATATCTGGAATTGTGACTCGATGCTCGGATGTGAAACCCTTGATGCAACGCTAATGTAAATAAACAGAAACAATACATTACTCTGGTGTATAATCCGTATAAACTTTAATCTGCTGTAATTTGCTTATTTCCAAGGGTGCTTAAAATTATTTGCTCTTCACTGATTGCTAATATGTCTCTTGCAATGAAATGTTCCTGTTTACTAACCATCAATTTGAGTACTGGTGCTTTGAAAGCACAAACGTTGTCCTCTTTTCCATCATACTAAGAATATACTAAACAAATATTGCCAATACTGTCTACTGGGACAGCATAAGCTGGCGCGGCAACGCCACGCCCTATGTTTTCTAGTAATTTAGTAGGATTATACTACCTCCGATTGATCTTTTTACTAGGATTATACACTACCCGGTCGGTTTTAGTTGATGTTTTTTGTGAAAAATAAAAGTTACATGCAAGTCAAAGTCCATGTCTTAACTCTTAAATGATAACTAAAACTGACCAAAGGTACCATATAATGGCGTAAATTAGGCTTACCGCACTTCCAATAGGTTGACAGATTGAGCTAAGCGTTAAGTTTTAGGCTAACCTTATGAAGAGAGGCATGGCGTTTCTATACCTGCTACACGATGTGATCCTAGTCTAGTCTAGTCAAATTGCCAAAGTAGAATACGGCTTTCGTCTACAGATGTGATCCTAGTCTAGTCAGACAGACAAGTAAGCAAACACAGATGTGATCCTAGTCTAGTCAGACAGACAAGTAAGCAAACTTTGATAAACCTGGACAATGAACATTAAACCGCATGTAACCTCATGCACTCAAGCAGTAGAGCCATTTGCTCAACTTCAACAACAAAAGTAAATTCGCTTCCAAATTCAATAACCTATGTAAACCCGTCAAGAAAAAAAAATTGAAATCCTGTAAGGCAATATCTACAATGATTTGTTTTGAAGACAAACGCTATTATTATGTTACACCAGCTAACCGCGAATGCACAGGAAAATAATTCCCTAGATTAACTGTAGCGTATAAGCTAATTCAGCAAATGGTCAAAACAGCACATCTGGTTTACATCCATCCAAGTATACTTTTATTGATATGACATGACCAGATTCTAGACCCGTGGAGAATTAACACTAGCGTATATACAAACCTACTCCAAAAATGTTCCGGCCAAAATGCTTATCCCTAACAATAGTGAGCGGTAATCCACCTTCCTACCTGGAACTTGTACATAGCACGAGCTAACACCAGACAGGTCTAGAGGAGATGCTGATCATCTCCAGACGGTTTCATTTGCGTCGGTGAAGATGGCATTGTGATGCTCGATCAGACACTGGATGACCTCAATGGAGCTGTAGTCTGGGGGTGAAGCATCGTCCAAGGGGATTTGGGATGAAGCATCCTCGTCATCCTCATCTGCAATCGATTAAACAGCTAATGTGTTTATAACAGTTGAACAAAGAAGTCTTTGCGAACAAATAGGATTGTAGTTCCTATAGTGTCAGAAACTAAATATTTTATGAAAATCCAATTGGTTAAATAGTCTACATGAACTGAACAACCAAAAACCTTTTGGGGAATAATCCATGGCCCACACAAACAAGGCCCAGCCATTTTCAGATGAAAATCATCTAAAACTTCCCTTTATCGCAAAATCATCTGATGAAACTGTGATAGTACACTAAGAAAAATCCTGACACGGAAATTTTTAAGGAAATGCCCTATCTACTCAAGAAGCAAAATATATCAATGATTACAAGCCCAAGCATGCACTTCGGGGGAAACTAAGCTGAACTCTGATTAACATGCCTTTCAATGGTGACCTAAATGTCTACCAGTTCTTGTAATGCAAAGATGGGCTGATGTATCCACGCATCTGAAACTTCTTTTGGCTCGTGACTTGGTAGTTGGTAGGCAGTTGGCACATGGCCCACGATCTCAATCATTAATTCATGCTGGACCATAAGATAGAGGACAGCAAGTACCTTTCTCTGCTAACATGAGCCAATTCCAGATTTGATAACTTAAATGATTGATGCCACAATTGATACAGACAACTACCACAAGGGCAGCCACAAACAAACTAAACTGCTCTATGCCACAATGATCAGAGGCAACTACATAATCTGAGGTTGTAATAATAAAATAAACAAAGTAGAATTTACATACCTAACAGGTCCCATGTGGCAGTATTTGATGTTGTATCCACAATTTTTGGAGGAGGTTTCAGGGTAAACTTGAGGTGGTTACGCAAATCTGTGCCAGCATCACCTTGCCGCCACATGATCAAAGGCGCAAATTCCACAGCAAGGCTGCGGGAGTCCATCTGCATTGCATACCCCAAAAAAAATGTAAAACACCACCCCAAAGGTGATTCAGTAGTATTAGTTAGGACAAAGAGACCACTCGAGAAATACAGAAATTAAAGCCACATCCTTTGCATATGTAAATTACTAAACTATGAAATGCTTTACTCCAAAAAGATATACAATGTGGTTATCAATCTACACTCTACAGACAAAACAGAACAATATCCTTTAGTCAGTACATTTATGCTCGTACCTGTCACAATTCACAAACCTATTTAAGACAGCTAAGCAGGTGTGAATGTGTATCAGAATTCCATCTGTTTGCTACATTGCTCATGTTTTTGTCCCAATCAGATAGAAGTGGCTAACAAATGTGTAACTGGACCTACAGCTGATTAAGCAAACCATTGTTGTTCCTTTTTAAAGAGCTTTTTTTCTGAATTTGAATGGAAGAGTAGTAAAACCTGAGCTGAGATTTTTCACATAAAAGTTATTTAACTTTGGTAATATGAAAGTTATCATGAACAACAAATAAACAAATCTAGTTTAACACTCTCAAACCCAGTGGTGGCCAACTCTTTAAAAGGCTTGTTTACACTTCTATAAACTTTACATACAGTTTGGTTCTTCATTGATACAACAACAACAAAGCCTTTTAGTCCCAAGCAAGTTGGGGTAGGCTAGAGTTGAAACCCAACATGAGCCCCTAGTCACGGTTCGGGCACGTCAATAGCTGCTTTCCAAGCACTCCTATCCAAACAAAGATCTCTAGGTATATCCCAACCCTTTATTGATAATTGGGCTTATTTTGCAGAAACCACTAGGGTTCAAACCAAATAGATAGGTGTTGCATCTTCCACTGGGTGGTATATGGATTAAGTGTTCAGTCCATGTTACCCCTGAAGATGTTATAGACAGTTTTACTGATTTCTAGCATTGCATTATATTATTCAAAACAGGATGTATCTGTTACTGGGTTTGTTACAAAAGTCTTTCAGAAACCCAAACTGTCAGTCAAGCCATGTTAGGTGAAATTGCCATTTCCTAACATTTGTCAGCCTGTCAAAGCTAAAGAGAAAAATGTGCAAAAAAAGGGCGTACCCAGTGCAGAGAGCTCCCACTCTGTGCGGGGTCTGGGGAAGGGTGTCAGTGGCAAGCCTTACCCTCGCCTGTGCAATGCGAGGAGGCCGCGACTCGAACCCGGGACCTTCCGGTCACAAAATGTCAGGGGCATATAGTTCCATATTAAGTGGCTCCAAATATGTACTGAATCTGAATGTTAAAAGGTGACATCCAAAAACAGTCACAATGACCCTGCTAATAATCTGTATCGTATATTCAGTTCAGATTTATTATTTTTAGTTCCAATACTATTATCCAAAAACAGAACAAAGAAAAGGAATAACAACTTGCAAATGCATCATTGAGAAGAGTAACAAAAATTAGGGATCAGATCTACCTTGTTAAGTGATGATTTACGGCTGACTCGAAGCAGCAATGCTGTAACAAACTCTAGTGTCATGTAGTTCACATTTGGAAGCTTCTTCAATATGTTCCTAAGATCAGGAATGCTAACCCTCGCAGCTCGAAGCTCATCATAAAGTGAAAATGTAGTAAGCGGCTCAGGGATACTGGCAAGGTAGCACTTCACCAGTGCACCTACATCAATAGGATTTACACCTTCAGGTAAAGATGCGCCAGAGTCTGCAAAATATGAAAAAAAAAAAATCAGGGGCATGGTAACAAATGATAGCTAAGCTAAGCTTAAATATGATTGAGCGGCAGTGATACCTTCATTGTAAAGGGAAACTAACTGCTGAAGAACTTTTTTGTCACCTTCAGATTTGAATAAGTACTCATTATTCAAACCTGGGAAGAAAATGATCAGAAATCATACAGTAGTAAAATTAAAATGGAGAGAAGCTTTCTGTATAATTTTCAGCCAGTTCACCAGATATAACCAGGTAGTCTGCACATCTCACTAGCACCAAGGGCACAGCTTTACCAGATTGCTCTCGTTGTACAGTGGCTTCAATAGGAACACCAAACACTGCAAGATCATGATGTAATAGTGGATCATTTCTTGCTGTTCATTGCTGCTCTTACTGTACAATGGCTTGAACAACTATTTAGATTTTGTATCAGAGGGTCATTTCTCACAGGTCACAATCCACAAATAGACAGAACAGACATAAACTTAACCTAAAATATTAGTGAAGAATAAGTCAAACAAGCCAGGCAAAGAATAGCAATGTAATCAACATAAAACTTAAAGGCATATGAATCCAGAACTAACGCTATGCTACAGGAAATTTAAGCTGCTACAGGAAAAAATAACTGCCTGGATGCTATAAGAAAATATATATGCGATATGCTTTGTCAACTATGATAGATATGAATCCTGGATATTGAATTGTGAGCATACCATCAGTGCTTGCGACTCCCTGGGGCAAAGAGTCAGAAATGAGAATCAGCATTGTACACGAAAAAGGTCAAATTGTGTTACTAGGTAACAGAATTCCAAATCACAAACCTTCTGCCAGCGTTCAATATTGTTCAAGATACTCTTACTTTTATCTGCAGTTTTTTTAGCAGCCTGCAAGTACATGAAACCAGAAAAGGGTGAGTTTCTCTAAAGACACTAGTGTTTATCCATAAAGAATGATGAACAAATGGCATCACAAAAGGAATGCAAGGTCCAAATTCTGATATCCCGGAGAAAATTACATTTCTCAATAGGCTTTAATGTTACCCCGAAAACATTTAAAATAGCTATTTAATACACCAACGATTCTGCCATGATGTTCACACCTGGAAATGCCAATAACCAAGGTGCACTACTTGTTACTCCATCTTTTTCCTGGCAACGATTTAGTGCACTATTCAACTAATCTTTATGTTGGTAATAATGCAGAATAGACAAATTTGCAGAACAACTAATGAAACAAGGAACTCTTGCCTTTTTTCCATTAAATTGTTTTTTGGGTATAATTCAAAATGATTGCAACAAATAGATTACACAGAGAACTCCACAGCAGTTGAAACTACACTGACCAAATAACATGTCAAAGTACTTCTGTTGAAACGCATACATACCTCTTCAACTTTGACCTTTCCCACTGCAACCTTCTCCTTTGTCTCTGAAATGCCTTTCCTGAAAAGCAAACCAGTAGAGGCAGCAGCAGTGATGATACGCTCTTGCACTGTCTCATGTGGTGGACGTTGCTGCTGCTGCTGCTGCCTAGCCTCCTGGAAGACAGCCCACCGACTCTTCACCACGGACCCAACCTTCCCAGCAACATCAGCTATATTATCCCCAGCCGATTGCCCTGCCTGCTTCAGCTTGACACCTGCATTAAATCGGTACAGTAAGGTTAAAGTTCCAGGTAAAGCATACATAAAAAAAAATGGTAATAGGATACAAATACAAGCAACCTGCGCAGTCACACTCAGGACTATACTAGTAACTCGATAATAGCTCCGAAGGACATGATAGTTCTTATCTTTATCGGCGCCAAAAAGCTATGGGGTACTAGTAAATCACAACATCATCATGACAAAGGAATTTGATGCAATGATTACACTGAAGTAGGAATATTCGTACAGAAAATGATTACCGAGTGATTTACAACAAACAACACGATGTCACACTTACTGGATGTGGAGAAGAAATCTGTGGCCTTGCGGCGCCACTGGGGCGGCTCAGCCAACGGCATGACTACCTGCACAAGATGAGGAACGTCCACTGAGCCATAAAACAGCTGTAGTAGAAGCACGAAATGGAGTATACTCCGTAGCAGTATAGCACAAGGGAAAATCAGAACCACTCCCGTAACGCAGCCACCACTCAATTGAGTGTCCTATCATGGATTAATAACTCCGCAAACATCTAGCATAAATAGACACCCTGAAGGCGTAAACAACAAATGAAAACCTGAACCACATGGATTAATAACTCCGTACAACATCTAGCATAAATAGACATCCTGAAGGCGTAAACAACAAATGAAAAGCTGAAACGCACGGTTATATTACTCATAAACCCAAACGAGCTCAAAACCAACCCAGCTCCTAATCACAAACCCAAACACAAGCCAACTCCAAACCAAACCACGCTAAACCAACCAGCCCAAGTAGATCAACAGCTCGAGCTAGTGACAAATTAAAACCCTAATCGAGGAAAAAAATCACGCACTCGACGCCGACAGAAGTTCGGGCAGGCGAAGATCCAAACCAAACCAAAGCGACAGAGAGAGACGCGGGATCGAACGAACCACGGCCCGATCCGGCAAATCAGCGGGCGGAGCGGGAATGAACGGCGAGCTGGAGCCGACCGAAGAGGAAGGAAGCACGCGCGGGGCGATTAGCCGATTACCTTACCTCTCCTCTCCCTCTGGCTCCCGAAGCGAATCGGATGGAAGCGAGGCGAATCGCGGTGAGAAAGCGAGAGGACTGGGACTCTGCTACGAGGCCGCCCGTTGTCCGAGCTGAAAATGAGTTGGGTTTGGTTTGGGGCGCTCTGCTCCTGGTTGGATTCTGGTTGGCGGCGTCGAGTCAATGGCGGAGGCGAGAGAAACGCGGGAGGGATTTGGGAATCCCATTCCCGGTCGTGACGTTGCGCCGCGCCGCCTCTCGCTCACTCGCCTCCACGTGGGCCCGGCGGAGAGCCGATGCTCGTTTCTGGAAGCGTCTGTGGCTGCGGGACTCGGGAGCCGGAATGGGATAGGTGAAAGGAATCACAGATGGGTGGCCGAGAGACGTGCGTGCATTGATTGACTTGGCCACCTGTTTCCGTCCGGGATTGGGACTGGGATGGGGATGGCATGTGATCAGGCGTGCTTTCGCCCGCCTATTTGGTGTTTGACTATTCTCATGGATGGATGATTTTGCGTGGGTGCAGTTTATTTTATTCATGTTATTGTTCATTATTATATCCTTTGGTTTACGATGATTGGCTCAATTACTGTGGCCCTATAGAATGACAATAGTTATGGCGGCTCTATTTTAAAATGTACAAGCACAAGCTAATTAGTTAAAGAGAAAATTAGTTCTGTAGCAAAGAACTCCACTTTCGTAAAATACCATTGAAAGACGTTCGTCACGTAAAATACCACTGAAAGTTAGCACCGTTACCTCTATCTAGCATTCTGTCACAGCGGCACGGCAACGTCGTGAAATCCACCTCCAAACGCCTGATAGAAACAAACATTGGGTCCTACTCCTGGTCCTCGGTTCGATGTGGAGCGCCAAAGCACCAGCTCATGCTCCTCCTCGCCGCCGACGGCGGATGCTCAAGCAGAATTCCAAAGTTGTCGCAGGGTCGCACGAGGTGGTCGTCGAGGAGCGCGGCAAGCTGGTTACAAGCGAGACACGGTGCGGGTGAGTGCGGAGTGGTAACGACAGCGACAACCTCGCGCGGCCGACATGGGTAAGGACGGACCTCCGGAGGAGGCGGCCAAGGGCAAGAATTTGGCGTCGGCGCTGCAGTCGTTTGTGTCGGTGTTCGTGGACATCACGGATGTGGTGCTCATGGTTCTTGCGAGCTCTTGCGTTCTCGAGGGAGTCGAAGCTATCCTACAGGACACAGGAGCTCCGAGATAGACTCACGCACCGCAGAGAACAACCACGGAACAGAATAGAACGTCACGGAGGTGGAGTGTCGGACCTGGACCATGGCAATGACGCGCTAGGCTCATCGCCACGGGTGCGAGCTCTGCATGTGGTGCATGCCGAGAACGGACACCAGCTGCACCTGAACGAGTGATGCGCCGCGGCTGGCAGCGAAGCTACCCCCTGCGTGCACCCCTAGCCCAAGGACGACGCCACCGCATGGGCCGCCTCGAGCGCGAGGCCGACCACACTCGTGGACCACAATTATCAGCACGGTGCATGCCGCTCCGTCGTGCCCCCAACATGCGTGCACAAGCAAAACGTCGGCGGTGGCATTGGCACGGGTGCATGCGTGTGCAGCGCCGGCGGCTCACCTAGGAACGCCATGACCCAGTTGTCGAGTGTCGAGAAGACGAGATTCCGTGTGTTCTGGTAGTTGAGAAGCAGGAGAGGAGAGGAAGTTGAAGATGCGGTAGCATCACGGACGTGGACATGCCGTTGCCTATTGCGCCCACCAGGCCAGCACCATGAGCACCGGGTCCGCATGCATGAACACCGACGCCGAATTCTTGGCCTTGGTCGCCTCCTCCGGAGGTCCATCCTTACCCATGTCGGCCGACGAGCTAGGTTGTTGCTGTCGCTTCGCTGCCACTCCGCACGCCACACCTTGTCTCGCTTGTAGCCAGCTTACCGCACTCCTCGACGGCCACCTCGTGCGACCCGGCAATAACTTTGGAATTCCGCCTAGCATCCGCCGTCGGCAGCGAAGAGGAGCATGAGCTGGTGCTGGCGCTCCACATCGAACAGGAGAGGACCAGGACCCAGCATCTTTCAGGTGTTTGGAGATGGATTTCACGATGTTGCTATCCCACCATGACAGAATGCTAGATAGAGGTAACGGTGTGTCTTTCAGTGGTATTTTACGTGACGAATGTCTTTCAATGGTATTTTACAGAAGTTGAGTTCTTTCGGTGCTATAAAATCAATTTTCTTTAGTTAAAAAGTAAACTTATTGACGAACAGGTTGGTTTATTCTAAACATCATATATTTAAATATAAAGTACTCACTTTATTTTAAATTGTAAGTCATTCTAATTTTTTTTAGCAAACGACTTATAATTTGGAATACATGGATACTAGTTTGAGGTTACTTAGTTTTGACGTTTAGTCGTAAGTATATTTTTAATAATTGGGATTTGTATCAGAGCACCTGGTCTCAATGATAAAGCGAATCTTGGAATTTTTTTAAGAAGTTTGATTCTATTTTTTTAACAATCTCTTATATATATTGGTCAAAGTTAAAAATGTTTAGATTTTTTATACATTGAGAATAACACTCTTTACGGCGCGGAGGGAGTATGCTCTAACTAAGAGCAGCTTCAATTTACATCTTTTTAGTAAGATATAAATATTGACATGTTACTAGATGTTTTGCTAGCAAAAAAGTTTCTAATGTGCAGATTTGGTAATACATCCTAGGTAGCTCCACACATACTGAAAACATATGCTCCCCCAGGCTTCTCCCGAGCAACGTCTTCACGCGGTTCATTTACTGTTTTGAAATTTACATTTGCACTTGTTTCTCAGATATGCTACTGTTCCAAACAAAAACAAGGTCCACTTTGACTTTACCTACGCTACACGCTATTTACAATATTGTTCACATGAACTCCTTTTCTTTCTCTCTCCCTCAAATGAATTAGAAGCCGACAAAGTCATTTTTAGGGCTTTCACCAATTTCAGCTTCTCGTGGCAATATATAGCAATAAGCTAAAACCCTTTAAAACTCTGCTAAAGATAGGCTGAACTAACACTTTTTCTCCATTGAGCCTGTTCGCTGGTCAGTTTCTAGGCTGATAAGCCCGGCTGGTGCTGGTTTGTTGTGAGAGAAAAATATTATTGGCTGGCTGATAAGCCCTGACTAAAATCAATAAGCGAACTATTAAACCTTTTATGTCTCTTCTTTTACACCTCTAGAGCACAAACGGGATGGATAGGCGAAGGAGCAGGCCGAGGAGACCCATGCATCCGTCTAGTAGCATAACTATGAATATCTGTTACATTTGATGGCATATGGATAGCGTGTGCACGCCCCTTACTCAATCTTTGCATCTACTTCCTCCCTTTCAAAAATAAGTGTCGTTTTAGGATTCCTGCCGGTCAAACTTTTTTTAATTTTGATTAGATTTATATAAAAAAAATATTAGCAACATTTGTATCTCTAAATAAGTTTATTATGAAAACATATTCAATAATTAATCTAATGTTACTTATTACGCACCATAAATATATTAATAACTTTTTATATACATTTTGTCAAAGTTAAAAGTGTTTGATCTCTCAGAAAATGGGAATAAACTTTCCTATCCGTTGACAGAGATTGCAGAAACTTGTGTTCAGGACTTCAGGCTAGCTAGGATTTGTTGGATAAATGCCTATGAGATGGAGGTCATTTTGCCACCGTAGCGGCATGATGCTGCGCTGCCGCCTGTGCAAGTCGGCTGCAGTGTGGCCGCCTCACGACGCAGAGGTCGCCTCAGCTATCAATGACGGGTACTCCTTTGTCCGTTCCAAATTATAAGATGGTTGCATCGGTTCCAAATTATAAGATGATACTCAACCATGGTTATCTCAACGGAATTACAATACCTCACTTTCAAAGTAAACGCCAGCGCGTGCTAGAGCAAAATCACGGAACCAGAAGAGCAACAGTCATAAGCTAACCAAAAAAACGATGTCAGAAAGTTTCGCAAGCAACAAAGGGCATATCTTATTTCCAATTCCAATTCTGCAGCTCAAGATTCTGAATTTTGTAAGAACCCATGACATCTCTATACAATAGCTCATAGAGTGGCGAAGCATGCTCGTCAAACTGAAATACCAAGCTTGTAAATTTGAGTGCAAATCAGGAACCATACGCAACCTGTGCTACCATACAAGCACTCCAGAACGTTGAGTGGGAGGCATTTTGTTCCATTTCTGTAATGTGTTGCTAATTTAATATATGAACACCCTTATAAAAAAAAATAGGCATATCAAGGTTCAGGGCAATCTACATCAACCAGCAACAAATAATAATCAACCACCGCCGCAACACTAAATCGTGCCAGACCAAATACACAGCAATACATTACTAAACCATCATTTTCATCGACTGATAACACAGGATAACCACAAATATAGTTCACAGCACTTGCTCCATGTTACACTGATAACAGAGTTCAAGAAGCACCGAACACATGTAGCAAAATTTAACAATGCAACAAAAATACCAAATAATATGGCCTGCATGGGGCGGGTTCCACAGTAGCAGAGCATAAAGATGTATGTGCTCAACGGTAGCGGCGGAGGGAAAGGGTCTGGTTGCGCTTCCAGGTGGCCCTCCTCGATGGCCTGTTCTTGTGGTGAGTGTGGCCCTTGCCACGCAGACCACGGAACTTCTTGCCTGCGGAGGTGAGACCACGGAGCTCACGGTGCTTGTGCACAGGATTGCATAGCCAGTTGATCCTTGGGTCGTTGCGGATGGTGGTGTGGGCCACATCAACCAGGATGATTTCAAAGTACTTGTAGGTGCTATCCTGTTGTTCAGTAAAGAAGAACCAGATGAGGCATCAGTACTAACTAGGATGAAAATTATCATGATATCTTGTTATAAGCTCAACTAAATTCAAGTATACCTCATTCACCCAGTAGGAGTTGAGAACCCTGAGTCCACCAAGCTTACGTCCAGCCCTCTCCTCAGCTACAGACCTCTTGTTCCTCTGGAACTTGAGCTGGGTGATACCCTGGTGCTTGGGCTTGCCATAGACAATACCCTTAGGCACAGGCCTCTTCCTGCCACCACGCCTGACACGGACGCGGTAAACAACGTACCCCTGAACGAAAATAACATGAGGTTAAGAAAACTATTTTGATAGTAGAATAAGAGTCCACATCAACTCAAAATTTTCAGAGTAAACTAGTTCAAAGCATTACACAGACAAGTGCAAGCTGTTCATTTCTACTCAGTGAAACTATCACAGAGACCATGTAGGAGTATTAACCAAACCACCCAGCTTCATACAGTATAAAGAATATGCGGTAACTATTAAGTGATAATAGGTTGATAAGCAATACTACCACAGGTAGAAAGCTTCAACATAACTACTTCCAAAATCAAACCTAACATACCACAACCTCACTCAGCGCAACCCATTGCTACAAAAGGGTCTAATGAAACATGGTTTACCGAACAAAAGATTCCATATAAACTAGTACAATATAACAAATAGATGTAGATCGAACACCTGCATATGTTATGACTCGACAAGAGGTTAAAACCTACAAAATTAGCAGGACTCGTAATACCAAAATCATAGTCTAAATTTGAACATCTTATATTAGCAGAAACAAATATACTACAACATTCGGAAAAGGTAAATCGAATAAGTCGAGCTCTCCGGAACCTAAACAAGCCTTCATTTCGTCCAGGAAGATCGTCATTATAATCACCAGAAATACTACACGCCTGGCTTGCAGGAAGGCTGAAAAATCTTAAGGCAGACAGGCATAAGACTGTAGCACTTTGGGAAATCACAATCCTAAATGAATGAAAATGGCAATCCCTGCACCACCCTGACCTTCCACCAACCCACAAATCCATAGCCAAGGTCGCACGCGCCAATGGGGTCAAGAGGGGAGGAGATCTACCTGCTTGGCCTTGTAGCCGAGGCGGCGGGCCTTGTCGGGGCGGGTGGGCCTTGTGAGGCGGACGATGGCCGGCTGTTGCCTGTACTCCCAGCAGCGTACGCGCTGCACGAACCGCATCACGTCGGACTGCTTCCTCCTCCATAGCTCCGAGACGTACTTGTACGCACCTGCGCCACAGCGACAAACGATGCGACACACCGTAAGACCCCCGCATGCGAATTGGAGAGGGCATCAGCGGTAAGGAGGAGAGCTCACCCATGGCGGATGCGGCTGCGTGCGACGGCGGCGGCGGGGCAGGGAAGGTGGAGCGTGCGGAGAGGAGCCTGGGGTCTGGGTGGCGGCGGCGTAGGAGGGACCTTACACCGAGGCGATGGAGTTCTCGTGGCCGTCAGATGGGGCTAGGGTTTTTGGAATAGAGCCTTTTCCCCAGCGTGCCATTACGAAAGATGCTCTATTCCTACGTACCATTAAAAAATTCACATGAATTCTAGTGTCATGACACTAAACTTTTTTTTTTTGTCTAACACACCGTTCCATCTCCATTCTGTTTGGTTTTAACCGCTTGGCAGCTCTTACATGTGGGCCCGGACAGGAAAAATGTTCATGTTGCCCTTTCAGTCACGAGCATATGTGCTGGCTGTGTTGATCGATATTGACCGACATCTCCGTCAGTCTCTCACTCTCTCTTCTCTCTCGACTCCCTCAGTTCCCTAACCCTAGTGGCGGCGGATCCGACGACGACGGCTGTAGCGACGGCTGAAAGAGAAGACGACGAATGCCCCATGCTTATGGCTGCGCATGGGGTAGTGGAGCATGGATTCGATCGTGGATCTAGAGGATAGGCGTGGCATGGCGAGGAACAAGGGCATAGGCGAGCGACCGGATTGGCTTTCGGACGGTTGAGTTCACTACTTTCCCCCTTGGTTTCGTGGTGCATCGTGTTCGTAGTGTTGATTGGTATTTAGTGCCATGCGTTTGTGCCCCGTGTTTGTAGTGTTGATTGCGTGCTCCTTGTTCATCTGTAGGATGGACGCATAAAGTAGCTACAACTTAGAAATCCGGATTGTTGCTCCCAATTCTCGTGCGCGGTGGTTTTCGTTGAACAAAGTCGTTGATGATGACCGCACTAACTTCACAGGCCTGGTTACTAAAGTTGTCGATAAGTATCCTCATAACTACGGTGACATAGTGAGATTGATTTATTTCTGCATAGATAGTAAAGTGAACATCCAAGTCTGCACTGACCAAGATTTGATTGTAATGTTTGCAAAACATAAGGCTTCCAAATGTTGCTTGTTGACTGTTGCATATCATAGCCCAAGGAGTGAGCCCTCTGTGATTCCTGATTGGGATTCTGGTAGCACTGTGAACTCTGTTGAATCCCCATTCACCCCTTCAATTGCTTGTCCAAGCTTAGCAGAACCAAGCCATGCCACACACACTCAGTCTGTTGAACCTAAATACATGGCTAACCCAAACCCAATGAATAAGCATGTGGGTGTTGATGAGGAAGGGTTGTATATTGACATTGGTCCCCAATACCCCCACCTCCTCCCAATCCTCAGAGCCAAGGTGGGAGTAAAGAATGGAAAGGTGAGAGTTCTGGTGCTGATGAATCCTCTGAGACAGACTCTGATGATGAAATAGAAGATATAGATGATATGGTTAAAGATAGGGAGCCTGAACATATGCCTGATGTTGATTATGACAAGAAGGGCCCTCCTATGTTAGTAGGAACAGTGTATTCAGACATGGATACTTTTAAGATTGCTTTAGCTGCTCATGTTGTTAAACATGAGTTCAACTATGACATTGAGAAGAGTGATAGAGGGAGGTATAGGGTGAACTGCTCACAGCAGAGTGAGGGCTGCAGGTGGAGACTTCATGCCTCAACTCTTAGGGATGGGCACACTATTAAGGTAATGTGTTAGTATATTGTTTTCATTGACTGCTCCATATTTTTCTTGCATTGTGTGGCTTATAATAAGTGTATTACTTGATTGTTTTGCAGGTAAAAAGGAACTACTACCCTCATGAGTGTTAGAGCACTAGGAGGCAAGGAATATATGTAGGGGTAACATAGTTCTAGATGTGCAGTCAGGTGATTGATTGGCTAAAGGAAGATGGGACTCTAGGTGCAACAGAACTACAAAGAAAATTGAAGGATGCACACAAAATTGTGGTGCCCTACAAGAGAGTGTATAAAGGTAAAAATCTTGCCATGGATAAGATTTATGGGCCTTGAGGCAAAAGTTTTGATAGCCTATATAGGCTTAAGGCCCAGTTAGAAGAATCAAGTCCTGGATCATTTCTTGTCATTGATAATCACACCATCAACAATAAGATCAGGTTCAATAGGCTATTCTTTGCACTGAAACCATGTGTTGATGCATTTCTTAGAGGCTGTAGGCCATATCTTGTAGTAGATAGCATATTTTTAACAGGAAGGTTTAGGGGACAGTTGTGCATTGCTTGTGCAGTAGATGGGCACAACTGGATGTATCCAGTAGCTATTGGTGTAATTGACTCAGAAACCAATGAGAATTGGGTGTGGTTCATGGAGAGGTTGAAGGAAGCAATAGGCACCCCAGAGGGCCTGACATTCTACACAGATTGTGGCTAGGCAGTCATGAATGGGGTTAGTGAAGTTTTTCCAAATGCTAAACATAGAGAGTGTATGTATTACTTAGTACAAAATTTCAAGAAGAGGTACAATGGGAAGGTATTTGATGATCACTTATGGGCTTCTTCATATTCATGGAGCCCTTACATGTTTGAGAAGCACTATCAAGCAGTGGCTGCAGCCAAACCTGAGGCAATGAAGTATCTGCAAGAAACTCACAAGAAACTTTGGACCAGGAGCCAGTACAGGACATTGTCAAAGGTTGATTATGTGACTAATAATTTGGCTGAGTCATTCAATAATTGGATCAAGCCTGAGAAGGTAAAACATCTAGATGACTTGCTAGACACTATAAGATAGAAAATTTTGATCAAATGGAATCATAGAAAGAAGGTAACCAAGAAGTTAGAAGAAAAGATTTTGCCTCACATCCTGCAGAAGCTAAGGAAAGATAGTTATAACCTGGACATTGAAGTGATCACAGCCTCCCCTGATGGTGTGGCAGAACTGTGTGCTAAGGGAGGTAGTGGCTTCAAGTTTGTGGTCAGCCTATCTGACAGAACCTATTCCTATAGGGTTTGGCAGGGGTCAGAAATCCCATGCAAGCATGCAATAGCCTACATTATTTTAATTCCTAGTGAAAAACTAGAAGACCATGTGGATGATTACTTCTCTGTCAACAAATTTAGAGCTACATATGAGGGTTCCATCCCTTATATTCCTGACAAGAGCATGTGGCCCAAAGCTACTCATGGCTTTTTCATGCACCCTCCCTGTCTTAGGTCCACAGGAGGTAGAAGGAAGAATAGGATGAAATCATTACTTGAGGGAGGTAGCAGCAAGAAGAGGGCAAAGAAACATGAGTGCCCTATCTGCCATGAGTTAGGGCATTACTGGTACACTTGCAAGAATGGGAATCCAAAAGATATAGCTATAATAGAGGCTAAAAGGTAAACTATGTAACTAAATTACTTTTTAGATACATGTACAACTTCAATAACTTAGTTAACTAATGTAACTTTTCCTATGCAGGGGTCTTCCAAAGAAAAGGCTAAAAAAAGCAGCAAGCTGTTGAAAGGGACCGTGACGCCTAAGAGGGGAGGGTGAATTAGGCAACTTAAAACTCTAACTCTAAGCTATGGCCTCTTTTTCTATTCCTAACAAAACCTATACAAAAGATAAACTATCTAAATGTGCAACTATGGTTTTGCTAGTGTGTTGTTATCTCTACCGAAAAAGGAGTTATGCAAACAATAAAAATGCAGAAGCTAAAGAGTAAGGTAGAGATATGCAAACTCCTATCGACGACTCTGGTATTTTTACCGAGGTATCGAGAAGCGCGCAAGCTTCCCCTAGTCCTCGTTGGAGCCCCTCGCAAGGAATCCCTCGCAAGGGCCATGCTCCCGGGGGTAACTCTGTGGATAGCCCTGGGCCTTTCCCACATGCAAGTGGGTCTCCGGTGTGCCTTTCAGCAAGTCTCTCTCAGACCGCTCCCCGCCGTCTTCACTATCAAGCTTCTAGCCGAACCATCGCGGGCCTTGTTTCCTTCGGTACACGATGGCGGCCAGACCACAAACGCGGTTGGTGTGATCTCGCAAGATTACAAGCCCCTTCGATGTACAACAATGGTGCGCGTAAGCACCGAGTGATAAGAGGTATGTAAACCTCACTAAACACTAGGCCTAAACCTAGAGCAAACGCATAAGCGGTGGTCTAATCAATCTAAGCACTTCACAAAGCACCCACGCTAATCACCTAATGAATCACTAAGCACTATACAAAGTGAATATCACTAAAATGGTGTATCAACACTCTTGGTATGTTTTCTTAGCTCCACTCTACTCAAATGGTTGGTTGGGGGTCTATTTATAAGCTCCACTAAGAAATTAGTCGTTGGGGGTGAAACCTACTTTTTTGCTACTGACCGCACGCTGATCACGTCCTAACCGGATGCATCCAGTAGTCCCGACCGTTGGAGCGTGCGCGTTGATCAGACTTGGCTTAGAGTCTGGTCATCATCGATTGGACATGTCCGGTCACGTTGGTGCCGCTCTAGAACCTCTCTGGACTCGATCGAGCGCTGCACTTGGTGCGTCCGGTCATCCAGTCTGGTGCGTTCGGTCACGCTAAAAACACTGCCGTGACGATGAACAGTGTCACCAGTGCGTCCGATCACTGCTGCTCAGCATCCGGTAACAGCTGCCGACGCCTGTTGTTGCCTGGCACTTGATCGAAGCGTCCGGTCACTCATAGGGCCGTGTCCGGTCACTTCTATCGAGCTCGTTTCTTCGCGATCTTGCGTTCGGCTTGGTTCCAATCTTCGTGCTTGGACTTTACTTGACCTTGTATGTATTCTATGCATCTTCACATGTCTTTCTTGAGGTGTTGATCATCGAATCATTATGTCGCCTTTGTCCAAGTCACGTCTTGCACCCTATTAAACTACAAAAACAATTACTTGCAAATCCATTAGTCCAATTTGGTTGTGTTGGTCATCAAACACCAAAATCCAAAGTAAATGGGCCTAGAGTCCATTTTCCTTACAATCTCCCTATTTTTGGTGATTGGTGACAACACGGCCAAAACAAGCAAATAATAAAAATTTTGGAATTTAAAAACTATTTACTTGCTAGGATGCAATGCAAATGGCAAGGTTATATGATGTTAAAAGATACCACTTATAAACATCTTTGAAAACTTATCTTGCCCTTACAAATTATCCCCATGAGGCATTATGGATTTAAGCCTCCCCTTAACTCCATAATCCACTATCCTCCCTTTCTCGGACCATTACCACTTGTAAATTATTATGATTGAGCTTGCTTTTGGTCCTACAAATTCTCCCCCTTTGAATTAAACACCGAAAAGGAGGACATTAGTAGCACAAGGAAGGGTCAAACTTTGTGATCCTTTGTATGTGGAGTGGAATAGGTCACAGAATTTGACTCTCACATTACATAGACTAAACTCCCCCTAAATATATACATACATATGATGAAGAATGTAGTTTATGCATAATTGGCAAATTAATGCTCAAGAGAGTTTAATCTATATAATGCATGGAGAAAGCATATAAATACCAAAGTGAAATCAACATGATAATATCAGTTTAGAAATACCACATGTGGAAACCAATTTGATTTACACCATTTGCAATAGGTGATGGATATTTAAAGTATGATGCTTAACTTTGGGGACTCCATTTTCCTTGCAATGAGACTACTACTCATATGAAAAGCTTAAAAAGGTGTTAGTCTCAAAGCATCCAACTTGTAGAGTCATCTCCCCCTAAATTTGTGCACACAAGTATGGAATACTTGTAGGAGATATGCACATTGATTTTAGAATAAAAAATACCACTTGAAAGATAATATCACATGAATGTGAGAATCATTTCCGAAGGTGATATTCAGGAGAAATTATCTATAATTTGGACTTTGGCACATATTAGATGAACATTTATAAAACAAGCTATGTGTCATACTCCTAAATAATTTAAACCATATAGGTTTGCTCCAAGGGTTAAGAATGAAACTGAGCAAGTCTACCATAAGATATACCTAGTGTATGCAAGACATAAGATTAAATATGCAAATGCAAACCTAGGCATGAAAAGAAACTAGATGCTAATTACAAGAAAATAAATCTAGTTATCTAACATGAGAAGGTGAATTTGGGTCCATAGTATTCACTAACCCACTTGGTAATTTCCTTGTCCATAATGATGCACCCCATAAAATGCACCCATACTTTGCCAAGTCTTCAAATTCCCTGAAGTCCATTGGACTTCTCACTTACCTTCTTGATGCTCTTTATGTTGGAAATGATCTCCTTTGGCACCCAAACGCGTTTGACCCCATTGTTGGCTTACTTGTTCACCTTGATGGCCACCACCTTATTATTTTTCTTCTTCTTCAAGAGATAAGGTATGGATGCCTTTTTGTCCACCTTGTTGGTGTAGGTGTTGGAGAGCTTGCTTGTTTCCTTTTTATTTTTCTCTTTCTTCTTTTCTTCTCCCCCATTCTTCACCTTGCACTCATAGGACTTGTGGCCTTCCTTGTGGTATACGTAGCAAACGATGGTTTGTCCTTCATTAAGCTTTTTTACTCCCTTGACGGTGTTATCTTGATGAAGTTGGGCTTGCTCCATCTTGCTTTTTACTTGAGTCAAGTCCTTAGTGAGGCGAGCCACTTCTTGCATAAGTCGCTCATTCTCCATTGTGACCTCTTGTGTGCATGTTTCTACAACAATTTTCTCAACACAAACTTGGTTGCACAAGGGTGAGTCTAAACATAAATCACTATAAGAAGTAGAGGCATCCTTTTTAGGTATATCAAAAATAGAACTTTTCTTTTTAGGTGCCTTGGTGAGGGTTGTACCGATGACTTTAATATTAGCAACTTTATTAGTTAACTCATCACAATGTTTGTGCATGGTTTCTATTTTAGCAAGCAAACTTTTGTAAGTATTTTGTGAGCTAGCTAACTTTTCTTTTAATTTTTTATTTTTCTTTACAAGTTGCTCATTATTGATTGTGCAATTATTTGTGTTTGCACTAGTCTCACGTTGCTCAAGTTTAGTAGTGTTTACACTAAAATTTAGAAGGAGAGTCGCAGGGACTCAAAAGCTCCCAAGATCATGTCATCAAGGAATCAATTACGTATAGATTGGAATCAGCTAATTCGAATACAACACTAAAATCGGCTTTCTTCAGATAGCGCCGGCGGATAATGATAAAGGCTACAATCGACGCCAGGACGAAACATATTGGACTCTACAAAAAGAGAAAGATTAGAGTCCAAGTTATCTTAAATTAGGAATATTTTCTCTAGGGTCAAAAATTGTGATAAGTTATGCTTAGACAGGAGTCATGCACAGGTCCTGGGTATAAATATCGAAGCCCGGCTATTGTAAGGGATACACAATCAATCAAAATACAAGTTACTTACTTTTTCGGCTCCGGCCACCCCTTGGGAGTAGGAGTAGAGTAGATCTCAATGAGTTCTTCAGTAAGTACGACTACATCAATCCGGTCAACCTCCACTGCTTGTCTATAAGTACTGTCATGGCTTATACCTCTGTTCGTACGGCTGCATCAATCCGATCGACCTCTACTGTGACTCTGGTATGAGTTAGTTATCGACTCTTGTCTAGTTCAAGTATGGACGCATCTATCTGGTCGACCTCCACTGCTCGAACTAGATTAAGGTCAAGTTATCGGCTCTATCTAAGGGTGGCGTTCCTTTGGATAGATTCATTAAGTTACCGATATTGTTTATTGCTTCCATTGTTCATTTAATTACAACAATATCACTTCGCCTGATTGAGATTGATCTAGATCGGCCTTATATCTTTGTTAACCCATCATTTGTTAATTTAAATTGATTTAATCTGCACGTTAAATGATGGGTTATGTTTTATCGGCTGTTTTACATTAATATTGATCATGCATAGTGTGTGGTTAAGGCATGTTTGATCTTGAGTAGATCTATTGGTTAGCAAAAATTGTTCCATGGCCCTATGTGATTCTGCCTCACACCCCACTGTTAGTACCGTGGAGTGGGGATCATTATTTGATAGATCTGTTCCTGAGAGGACATGACCTTAACTGTGCGCTATGCCCGAATCGGCTGTTTTAGCCGATATCGAGCGCTTTCACGAATAGTTCACGTCACGAGACCATTGAAGTAGAGGTAGGTTGAAAGATGTGTTAGCCCCATGATTTTATTATTGTATTACGGCCTATATGATTCTGCCTCATGTCCCACTGATATTAGTAATAAGTTAGGGTCATCGAGTCTATTGTTGTTTCTACGACCTACATGATTCTGTCTCATGTCCCACTGGTCATAGCGATAGATGAGATCTAATATGTTCATTAGATTTATCTCTATTAAATGGTTGAATAATGATGAGCTGTTTCTTTCATAAAAGGGGTTCGGTTACTTGCAGTCATTGGCTTAGCATGAACTAATTACCGTTGATATCTTTTTGCCAGTGACCAATATTTGTCTAAACAATGATATTCATCCAGAATGATAACTGATTCTTCTTACACAACCCCATGAGCTTTAATTGATTTTTTCTTACGAATATGCTGGAATCAACTATTTAGTCGATCTCCTTTCATATCGACTCTCAGAGCCACTCATTCAGGACTGTCTGGCAACACTGGCATGTTTCGTCCTTAATTACTGATAAGCTTTCTTTTCTTGTCAATTCTAGGGTCAAATTGACTGGCACGTCTCGGGAGGAGTGCGTAGGATCGACCATCCCTGCGCTGAAGCTAGGTGGATCTCCAGCTCCATTGAGCGAACCCTTGTAGCTTGCTCGTGTGTCCTCGGCATGGGACAAAAATTCCGTGTCGACAAGTAGATAGCTCCATATTAAGATTGGCAAAAGTTTCATATTGTTCAGGCAAAGTAGCATAAGCTTGTTGTGAGCTATCTAGTTTTTCTTTTAAATTTCAAGCTTTTTTGTTGACTAGTGTAAACTTTAGCAAAGTTAAGATTTTATTGCACAATTTTATCATAAAAAGGTAGCTCATCATTACTATCACTATCATTGTCACTATCACTAGGGATAGGCTTGTTGTTACCTCATGCCATAAGGCACACATGTGAGGTGCTTGATGATGAGTGCTTGTGCCCGCGCCTCTTGTGGTGGTATTCTTCTTCACTTGAAGAATTATTCCATGACCTTATTGATGTGAGGGCTTTATCTTTGTATGCCTTCTTCTTTATCTTGGGAGTGGGCTTGTTTGGACAAACTTCTATAAAGTGCCCCAACTCGTCGCATCCATATCATCCTTTCTTTCTTTGCTCATTTCTTTAATTGGTGAAGATGAAATCTTGAATTTGGATGGGCACACCCTTGACATTGAGTTTTTGGATCATCTTCTCCATCTTGTTGATAAGCTTGATAGATTCTTCATCAAGGTCGGAGGTGGAGGAGGAAGATTGATCATCATCACTTGATTCTTCGTCATCATCATCCTCATCTTCTTCTTCATATCCACTTGAGGAGCTTAAGCTTGAGATTGTCTCAACTTGCTTACCCTTCATCTTTTTTTCTCACTACATGTGAGAGTTTTGCCTTTGCTTGATGAAGAGGCTTATTTTTTATCCATCTTGTGTGACATTTCAAATGTCACTATCTTGCCAATAACTATGGCCAGGGTCTTAAGTCCTCCATATTGTGAAGGATGGTGATGATGCTTGTATATTTCTTTTGGGGTAGCACAGAGATGATCTTCCTCACGATGTCTGCATCATCTAGCTTTGTTAATCCTATTGAGTGGAGCTCATTGATAATTTTCAAACGAGAATACATATCACGAATAAGCTTATCATCATTCATTTCAAAGGAATCATAATTTTGTTTAGCTAGATAATGTTTTTGCTCATAGACATTAGTTGTGCCATCATGGAGCTCTTAGAGTTTTAATCAAATTCCATGTGTCGTATTTAAAGTGAACACTTGGTTAAACACATCCATGCTAAAAGATTCAAACAAACAATTTTTAGCTCTAGCATTGAAATGAATTTCTTTTTCTTCACTCTTTGTGGGTTTATCGAGATTCTTAATGGGTTTCATCCCGTCACGAGTGACTTTCTAAACACCCAAATCTACCGCCTCAAGATGACAAGCCATTCTAGCTTTATAGTAGGGAAAGTTAGTGCCGTCAAAGTGCGGAGGCCTAGAGGTATCCATCCCAACCACTCTAAATAGCGTCGACTCAACGGTGGTAAAGCCAAATGTCCAAATTGAGCCAACCCTCTTTGATACCAATTGAAAGGGATCATGACGCCTAAGAGGGGGAGAGTGAATTAGGCAACAAAAAAACTCTAACTCTAAGCTATTGCCTCTTTTTCTATTCCTTGCAAAACCTATGCAAAAGATAAACTATCTAAATGTGCAACTACGGTTTTGCTAGTGATTTTCTATCTCTACCGAAAAAGGAGTTACGCAAACAATGTAAATGTGGAAGCTAAAGAGTAAAGTAGAGATATGCAAACTCCCATCAATAACTCTGGTATTTTTACCGAAGTATCGAGAAGCGCGTAAGCTTCTCCCTAGTCCTCGTTGGAGCCTCTCGCGAGGAATTCCTCGCAAGGGCCAAGCTCTCGGTCGGGTAACTCCATGGATAGCCCCAGGCCTTCCCCACGTGCAAGTGGGTCTCCGGTGTGCCATTCGGCAAGCCTCTCCCAAACCGCTCCCTGCCGTCTTCACTATCAAGCTTCCGGCCGAACCGCCGTGGGCCTTGTTCTCTTCGGTACACGGTGGCGGCCACACCACAAATGCGGTTGGTGTGATCTCGCAAGATTACAAGACCTTCTGATGTACAACAATGGTGCGTGCAAGCATCGAATGATAAGAGGTATGCAAACCTCACTAAACACTAGGCCTAAACCTAGAGCAACCGCATAAGCGGTGGTCTAATCAACCTAAGCACTTTATAAAGCACCTACGCTAATCACCTAATGAATCATTAAGCACTATGCAAGTAGAGATCACTAAAATGGTGTATCAACACCATTGGTATATTTCCTCAGCTCCACTCTACTCAAATAGCCGGTTGAGGGGTCTATTTATAAGCCCCACTGAGAAAGTAGCCGTTGTGAGCGAAACCCACTTTTCTGCTACTAACCACACGCTAATCACGTCCTGACCAAACGTGTCTAGTCATCCTGATGGTTGGAGCGTGCGAGTTGATCGGACTTGGCTCAGAGTCCGATCATCATTGACCGAACGTGTCTGGTTGTGCTGACGCCGCTCTAGAACCTCTCTAGACTCGATCAGGCGCTGCACTTGGTGCGTCTGGTCATCCAGTCTGCTATGTCCAGTCATGCTAAAAACACTACCATGACGATGAACAGTGTCATCGGTGTGTCCAGTCATAGCTACTCAGCGTCCGGTCATAGCTGTCGACGCCTGTTGTTGCCTGGCACTTGATCGGTGCATCCGGTCACTCATAGAGCCACGTCCGGTCACTTCTACTGGGCTCGTTTCTTTGTGATCTTGCGTTCGGCTTAGTTCTAATCTTCGTGCTTGGACTTTGCTTGACCTAGTATGTCTTCTATGCATCTTCACATGTCTTTCTTGAGGTGTTGATCATCAGATCATCACGTCGCCTTTGTCTAAGTCACGTCTTGCACCCTATTGAACTACAAAAACAATTACTTACAAATCCATTAGTCTAATTTGGTTGTGTTGGTTATCAAACACCAAAATCTAAAGTAAATGGGCCTAGGGTCTATTTTCCTTATAGCTATAACACAGAGACTAGCATTGTGGTTGCTACTCCATCCCAGATGGTGTTCTCACACAATGAGGTAGTGGTCAATGCTACACACAAGAAAAGGAAGAGGAAATCTTCTTCTTCTAGTGCCAAGAAGAGCAAGGGGGCAGCTACCACTACTACTTCAAGCTTAGGTCCAAACAATGTGTCTAACAGGTATGTTTACCAGCTCTTCAATTGATCACAACACTTTCTATTATGACTGCTAATGCTAAAGCACACTCTGCCTTTTTGCCACAAGGTCTAGAACTAGTTCTAATGACCTAGTTCCAATCCAAATTGTGCACCTAGCCCTTCCATGAAGACTCCATTACAATAGAGACAGTCATTAGAGACTATGCTGCCCTAGGCTTCACCAAGGAGGAAGATAGGGATCAAGAAGAAGCTTACACGAAAGAAGCTCCAAGTTGCAGCAGCCAACCCATCTAGCCCAGCCAGCCCTGCTTCAAATACCAAAAGCAAGAAGAAGCTCCAGCTATAGTGAAAGGTGCCTACTCAATGTTCTTTTGGTGATGTGGTTCTAGAAAAACACCTGCTATGTGATGGCATGACTGTTCTTTTACTATGTGATGAATGTTCTATGATGGCATGACAATACTTAGCTATAGATGAAAACCAGTAACTTAGCTGCTATGTGATGAATGTTGGTGACATGTTGGTGCCATGAAACCTTTGTGATAAAAAATAGTAAGGCAGCTGCTATTATGTGATGAATGTTTGTTTACTGTTGCAATACTCTAATTGTTGTTATATTATTCTCATATGTTGTTGCATTTTGAACAAATGAACAATCTTTATATTCATCATTCAACATTGATTCATTGATTCATCCATCCATCCATACATCCATTCATCCATGACTACTCACACACACATAGGCACCTACTTCTTCAAAATAGCATACAAAGCAAGAAATATGCAAACATAGACCATCTTCTCAATCCATCTAAGCTGCTGTAGAACCCTATTGTCAATCCTATTCTCCACTTGTGTAACTCCAATAGCCTGGGAACCTTCCTGGATGATGGCTAGAGGAGCTATAGTAGGGAAACCAATGGGTGGTGCCACTGCCTGCAGGGGAACTACCTGTAGTAGAGCAGGGGCTATAGGTGTCTACACTTTAGTGTCCTCCATTTCATTCTCCCACTGATAATACTAACAATCTCCAATCTAAAACCAAAGCTTCAACACATTGTCACCAAACAACAAAAAAGAAATAGGCAAAGGAAAAAATGACCAGAGAAGGAAACACAAACTACAAAATAGGGACACTTTGTGAAAGGCATGGTTGTTGTTCTTCCTGGTCATCGAGATGAACCGATTGGCAAGCACATGACAGTTGGGGCAAATCACTCGCTTGACCCTACCACCATAGCTGCTAGAAGCTTGAGACATGGCTATGGCAGGAGAGGGGTGAAGGAGATAGCGCTCTAGTTGGATGAGTGGCAACATATAGGGCTAAGGACCTATATATAGGAGGAGAAGCTTAGGGGCTTAGTTGGTGCTAACAACCGTGTCTTTGGTGCCAACACCATAGCCTTTGGGGCCAAAATGCTCGGCCTAGGGCTGGCCTGGGAATGGCACAGAAGCAAGCCTAAGGGCATTTGAGTCATTTGGCTGTGCCATTACCCACCGTTAGGAGCAAAACTGGACCGAACGGTGTGTTGGACAAAAGAATTTAGCGTCATGGCACTAGGGTCCGTGTGAACTTTTTAGTGGCATGTAGGAATGGAGCATCTTTCATAATGGCACACAGGGAAAAGGCTCTTTGGAATTGTCTAGGGTGGATGGGCCATGAAAGTTGGGCCTTACGTGATGAGGACATCACTACTTCATCGCATATAAGCCAAGGAGAGGAGGAGGTCTAGCATGGGCATCCAATTCATCTTTTTATGGTGGAAGCCCAGTCCAACTAAAGTTGGAGCCCATCTCGGGTTTCAGGACCAGTCTGCCTTAAACTGGTCACCCAAGATGCATCCGGACTCTGTTTTCGACGATCCACATATGGATGGAAAAGCTAATTTGATAAGAAAGCTAATCCAAGTGGTCTCATGTCAAAAGCTATTCAGAATCAATAGGAATCGTGGTCACAAGTCAGCGTCCTGAATCTGCCAGGTGCTGCGACACCGTCTTTTGGTCCGTTGGACCGTGTATCGTGTTTGGGCCCATTAGGGGGCGCGTCTAGGGGGGTGACGCCTAAGACTATAAATACTAGCCGTCGCTCTCCTTAGGGTTTGGGTTTTGTTTAGTTCTTGATTTCCTCATGAAACATACATTATTTTGCTGCAACTGTGTCGCCAAGGCTGCTTGCTGTGAAATAGGGCCCTAGTTCTTGATCTTGTTCGCCTGTGGCGATTAGTCCTTTTGAATAAAGACTTGAACTCCTTCTCATTATCATAAGCCTTATATTTATTTGTAATTTTAGATTGTGTTTATCTTGTTCTTGCTTGTGTTCTCGATTCGCTTGCAGGAAAGCCTTCTCGGTGGGGTCAATCGTGTTCGCGTGGTTGATAACCAATGGAGCAGTGGTGTAACGGTTGCGGGGGTCTAAATCAGTCTTGGTTCGAAGCCTAAATCGTGAACGTCGAGTCTTCACCAATCGACGCTATCATACCTTTTGGAAGATCGGGCCTAGTCTACATCAAGTGATATAAGAGCCCTTGTTGCCCGTTAGGTATAACTTTGTTTCCCCTTTAGATTGTTACTGTTTTTGCATTACCTATAGTCCACAAAAAGCAAAAAAATATACACCACCACATATTTCCTGTTGTATAGCCTTATTGTACCGTGCAATTTTGTCTCTATTTTGCGTTGTTGAGTTTGTGCCCTAGGTCAAGTTCTGGTTACTGGTTTTAGATCTTTTTAGTCTAATTTGTATTTTTTTCCTTTGTTTTTTTATCATAATCCATGAACACCTTGAAGTCTTGTTGTAATTCCTTTATATTTATCAAATCCTAGTCTACGCCATCTTATTTGTTACACTTGTCTTCACTGTTTCCATCAAATCCTTGCTGCCGTGACCAATTTTGCACGCATTATTCTCGTTTTGTCCTCTAATTCGAAGTGTGTTCGTAAAACTGGTCTTTTTTCGCATACAAACTCGGATTTCAACGTTCCATATATCAAAATCGATCAGAAAAAATTTTGGATCCATCCATCCCTCGTCTTGTCAAGGTTAGAGATTTTTATTTTGGTAAAAAAGTGGTCATAAGATCCTCTTTTCGTGGTCATAAGGTTTTTGTCGATTTCGAGCACGTCTTCTAAAAATTCCACAGGCCACGTCTTTCACTTGTTTAAGCTCATATTTTCTGTGGTTACTTCTTTTGTTCTCCTAAGTGAAGAAAAAATATCAAAAAAAGAAGAAAAAGTCAAAATTTCTCAAAAAAACAACGACAGCCTAAAAAATAAAAAAAAAGAGGGACAAAAGAGGAATAATATCTAGAGGAGCACATAGAGAGCGTCATTTGAGTTGTGTTTGCATGTGCTGATTTTTATCTTATTCCTAATCATATTCTTGTTGTTCACATCATTTGATACATCTGGTACTTGGAACGTGAGTAGGCCAGCAACTAAGACAAGTACTTGGGATACTTATTCAGCTTTGCTATTCAGTTGCGAATTTTGCTATTCCTTGCTACTATATTGTGCATGTCCAAGCTCCACTTTCTTCTAACCAAGTATAGGTTCGCCTTGCAACTGTTACACTCAAGCTACAACGGTATCACAGTCACCGACCGATTGCACCGCCTGTTGCTTTGGTAAGAACACTTGTAAGACTGTGGTAAGACACTTGAGAGTCGAGTGCCTTATTTTTTTTATCCACAACCTAAGTAGTTGGTAGGGATAATACTATTTGTGTTGTCTTTTTCTTTCTACTAACCATGTCAGGAAAAGCCGGAGGCAATGGCTAAGGAAACGAGGACGCACCTACATATTTCAATGACTGTGTTTCTAAGAATAAGCTTCGTGCTGTTCTTTATGACAAGTTCAATGATATCCTTCAATAAATCACCAATTTGGCCAAGAGGATTGAAGATGTTGAACAACGACATCCTGAACCACGTCTTGAAGATGATGATGATCTCTCTGAGGAGGACGATGGCGACGCGGAGGCTAAAGCCGAAGCTCAACGACGTGCTGAGGATGCACGTAACCGTAATCGGTTGAACTTTAACCGACACAGTATGGAAGGTAACAACCAAGATAATAATGATCCTTTCTCTAAAACTAAGTTTAAAATACCTCCTTTTTCTGGTTTTGCTGATCCTGAAGCATATTTAGATTAGGAGATGGCTATAGATAAAAAATTTAGTTCCTATCAAATACCTGAAGAATATAGAGTTAGACTTGCTACTAGTGAGTTTACTAGTTTTGCTCTTTTCTAGTGGAATGATATTTGCAATAATGCTAATGCTAATACTAATGCTCAAATATCTCAAACCTGGACTATACTTAAACGACGAATGAAATCAAGATTTGTTCCTCCATACTATCAGCGTGACCTACGATTAAAACTGCAACGTTTAAGTCAAGGTAGTAAAACTATTGAGGAATATTATCAGAAGCTTTTAACTAGTCTAGCACGTAGTAACATACAAGAGGATAAGTGTTCTAGATTTTTTGGAGGTTTGCGTCATGAAATACAGGATGTTCTTGACTATAAAGAATGGACTAGATTTTCCCAATTATATCATTATGCTATTAAAGCTGAAAAAGAAGTACAGGGACGACAACCTAGGCGATCCATGACTCCATCCGTGACTCCATCCATTCCTTCACGTCCAACCGAGGTGAGTCAATTTTCTAATGTGCAGACACAACTAGCGCCTGTAAAGAAGAGTTCTCCTATCACACCTTCTTCCAGTGGATCTGCTACACCTTCCTCTAGTAGCTCTTCTAAAGTTGTGTGCCACCGCTGCAAGGGCATGGGACATATTGCTAAAGAATGCCTCAGCAAACATGCATATATTGCTACCGACGATGGTGGGTATGCTAGTGCTAGTGATGAAGAGAATGAATTTACACTTGCAACTGATCTTTATGCAGATAAATTTATGGATAGTGCTGAAGATTCTGCTGAGGTAATTGATAGTATGGCATGCACTGTAGACTACAAATCAATCCTTGTTCAGCGTATTTTGAGTACACAAGTTGAGCCAGTAGACAAGCTACAATGCCATAATTTATTTTAAATGTTCCTCATTGTCAATAATTTCCATGTTTGTGCTATAATTGATAGAGGGAGCAGCAATAACTTGGTAAGTTCTGAGCTTGTCAAGACTCTTGGTTTATCTACACGTGCTCTTCCACATTCATACCATGTTCAGTGGTTCAATAATAGTGGTAAGGCAAAGGTAACACAATCTGCCCGTGTGCATTTTTTTATCGGGTCATACTATGATTATGCTGATTTTGATGTCGTGTCTATGTAAGCTTGTTCACTTTTGTTAGGCCGCCCTTGGCATTATGATAATAATGTTGTACATCATGGTAGACAAAATAGATATACTTTTATGTTTAAAGGAAAGACCATTGCTTTACTTTCTTTAACACCTACTGAAATTATGTAATATGAACATGAACTTGCTAAAAAGAAAAATAAAGGCCTTGATAATGACTCTAGCAAACCATTAAATGAACCTTCAAGTAACATGAAAGAAGTTTTATTTGCTCTAAAATATGTTTTTGCTGTTCATGATGAACCATGTTATGCTCTAACTTGTACATCGCCTATATGTCCATTTGGTCCTACTCCTAGTGCTATACCTCTTATTGGTACTAACCTTTTACAGGAGAAGGAGGATGAATTTCCAACAGGGAAGCCACCATGGCAACCGCCTTTGCGAAGGATGGGGCGCCAAGATGAACGTCTTCTTCCGGAACCATCGTTGCTGTCATCCAATAGAGGAGACGATCTACTTCAGTCGAGGACGACTTCAATTCAAGAAAGTGAGGATGATGCGGACATCACTACTTCGTCGCATACAAGCCAAGGAGAGGAGAAGGTCCAGCATGGGCGTTCAATACATCTTTTTCATGGTGGAAGCCCAGTCCAACTGAAGTTGGAGCTCATCTCGGGTTTTAGGATCAGTCTGCCTTAAACTGGTCATCCAAGACGCATCCAGACTCCGTTTTCGACGATCCACATATGGATGGAAAGCTAATTTGATAAGGAAGCCAATCCAAGTGGTCTCACATCAAAAGCTATTCGGAATTAACAAGAATCGTGGTCACAAGTTAGCGTCCAGAATCTGCCAGGTGTTGCGATAGCGTCTTTTGATCCGTTGGACCGTGTATCGTGTTTGGGCCCATTAGGGGGTGCGTCTAGGGGGGTGACGCCCAAGACTCTATAAATACTAGCCGTCGCTCTCCTTAGGGTTTGGGTTTTGTTTAGTTCTTAATTTCCTCGTGAAACAGACATTGTTTTGCTGCAACTGTGCCGCCAAGGCTGCTTGATGTGAACCAGGGCTCCAGTTCTTGATCTTGTTCGCCTGTGGCGATTAGTTTTTTTGAATAAAGACTTGAACTCCTTCTCGTTATCATAAGCCTCATATTTATTTGCAATTTCAGATTGCGTTCATCTCGTTCTTGCTTGTGTTCTCGATTCGCTTACAGGAAAGCCTTCTCGGTGGGGTCAATTGCGTTCGCGTGGTTGATAACCAACGGAGCAGTGGTGTAACGGTTGTGGGGGTCCGAATCGGTCTTGGTTCGAAGCCTAAATCGTGAACGTCGAGTCTCCACCAATCGACGCTATCATACCTTTTGGAAGATTGGGCCTAGTCTATATCATTGCGTTGCAGATGCACATAGGCCTTGTTGGTTGTTGGTCTCTTGCGTGATTGCGTCGATTTTCATTTGGAAGAAATCACTTTTACCGTAGTGGTGCCTTTGGCGAATGCATTGAAATGCAGTGGTGTGAGTTGATGGAATTAAGGTGAAAATATAATTTTAGATCTTAAATAAATCTTAGTTTCTTATTTGGTTATTGGAGGGAAACAAGAATGAGGTTGAAGAGGTAATTCTAGTGTGTGGCTTTTTTTAGCGTATGATGAATGATGACAATGTACTTATTAAAACGTAATTCCCACCCCTCCCTAGAGAAATGATTAATAGGAGTTCACCCTCTAAATTCACATTACTCTTTCTACCAAAACTTCCACTCACACGAAATAAACACATGATTTCTACATTCCTAACTCAATTCTCATTCCTTCCTTTCAATTAGCTTCAACTAAATGTGTAGCGTCTGACTGGTTGCAGGCTTAGACCCTATTTGAATCAAAGGATTCTCAAAGGAATTTTGAAGGAATAACCGCTGAAACAACGGAATCACATCATAGTGTTTGGAACGAAGGAAAGTTGATTTTCATTTTAAAGGAAAGAAAATCATAGTAGTGCAAAACATAGGAAATAAAACCTCCACTCCAATCTAAGGAAAAGAATCTTTGCTCTTACTCTCTATTGCTATACTTGCTCAGGTTCCTGTACTTTTTCCCCTTCACTCTAAACATCTCAAAGTATCAAATTTTATGTTTTAAAATCCTATAGTTTTCTATTCGTCCTATCTTATTCATGTCTTTTTTGTCCAATTCTTTGTTTTGCATTCCTTTGCTCCAGATAGCCCTTTGCTAATGAAGCATGGAAATCATGCAAAATTGCTTATATATCACAACTTGCTTATTCGTTTGCTGGGCAGGAGTAGGTCACTTCCCCACGCTCGTGGCTCAGTCTAAAACTAGTTCCCAGCTGAGGAGCAGGGCCGTCCCAACAATTTATAGGGCCCTTGGACAAATAAGACAATGAAGTCCCGGCAATCTAATATTTTAATATCACGAGATTGAACTATATAGTACTACTGGTAATAAGAGTAAACTCGCAAAATATAGTTTGTTAAAAAACGACAATACATCAAAGAAGCTTAAAGAACGGTGAAATCCATGAAATGACTTAAAATTTAAAACAAATTATGGGCAGCCTGCTGCCTGTGGCATGTCCATAAGTTCCTTGATGAATTAAATAATTAAACTAATAGATCAATAATTCGCTGCACTATCGCTTGATGCCTGTATGTATTGGATTGCAAGGTAAAAAAGAAACTGAAGTTTTCAGATCGAACAAACAATAAATACTGATGAACTGAAACCATAATCACTTACCGCAGAGAGTCGGGGACAGGGATGAAGGGACTGCAGCGCAGCTGGGTTAGTGGGCGCCTGCTGGGATCACGGGATTCCAGATTACGAAAATCGGGATTTCAGGATTTGGGAACGCCGGAACAGCCGCCGCGGCGCAACAGCACGCATGCTTTGACGCGGAGTCGCGAATAGGAAAGGGTTGCCGCGTAGAACCACAGACTGAACTGGACGTGACCCTATGGAGCCAAATACATGTACTACATATACGTATACTCATGGGCCCCTAGTGCCATGGGCCCCCGGGCGTCGCACTGCCTGCCCTCCCCCATGGGACGGGCCTGCTGAGGAGCACCTGTATCTATAAGGCTAGTCTCAACGGGAGTTTTATAGGCATTAAATAAGCTGATATGATATAGTTTAAATGAGAAGAAAGATGATGAAAATTTTATAGGATGGAATGAGTTTTATGGAGATAAAACTTGTTTGCATTGTTCCCAAAACCTATGAGTCTTGAAAACAACGACATGAAAATCCCTATTGAACTGGCCTAAGTATATTTCATTTGCCGTTTTATAGCTTGTTGGCTCTGTTAAAAAACTTCAGCGTGTTTCACTTTAACAAAATGTTGGCCATGGCTTGCTTCCTTTCTTTTTTTTCCCCTTCAACAAAATATAATAAACTTGGAATTGGCAAATTTTACTCCGTTGTCAAAGTTTAAATCTGCTTTCAGTATGTTCATACTCCCTCTGTCCCATGCCTTTTAAGTTTGGACACTAGAATAAAAACACATGTAGCATGCAAAAAACCAATGCTTCGGTCAAGAGAGAACGTCCGAGCATTGTTTTCAACACTGCAACAGCTGTATCTCGTTCAATTTTTTAGTCACCAACACTTGAGGAAGCATTGAGGCTTGAAGATTGAAAAAATTATATCACTCACTTTCCCAACAAATGTTTTGGATCTTACATTGTTCAAACACACGTCTAGACATCGAATACACATTTGTGGGCAAAGAATGAGCGTGTTTAGTTGCCACCCCCAATTCCAAAAAAGTGTTACAGTAGCTATCACATCGAATCTTGTGATATGTATATGGAGCATTAAATGTAGACAAAAAAAAACTAATTGCACAGTTTAGTTGAAAATTACGAGACGAACGTTTTAAGCCTAATTAATCCACAATTAAACACTATTTATCAAATAAAAACGAAAATACTACGGTAACCAAATTTCTAACTTTCCCTTAACTAAACACTGGCGCCTCAGCATCGGAGACACTGGTGCTCTTAAGGAGGAGAACAAAATATGTAATACACAGAAAATGAGAAAAGAAGAGATAGGGACGGAGATGCATTGAGAAAAAAATTAACTAATTCAGAATAAATTTTGAATATTAAAAAGCCAAATATTAGTATTTTGTCATTTTACTTCCAGTTCACTGTAACAAAATTGCTCCCAGTACCTTTGTCATTTTTACTGGGTTGTCAAAGTGAAAAAGGGTATAGTAAAATTTTCTCCGCCCTTCTCCGTTGTCCGTGCTTCCCATTTCCCCGCACAGCACAGGAACCGAGGACCGGATTCCCACGTCTCCCATAATTTCGCCCGCCCGTTGAGCTTCCGGCGACGGATGGCCTGGCCGTTCCCAGATCCTTTTTCTACTGATGATGATGATCCCCGTTTGCATATCGGCTCCTCTCCCAAACGGCCAAAACCCTCCCTATCCCCACGCCCGATCCACCCGCCGCCGCCGGACTGCCCCACCACACGAGATATGGCGGCGGGTGTCGCGTGCCGCTTCTGCCGCGAAGACCAGCTTGATACGGAATGCTGCCGCGGGGGCCTTCTCCCACACTCCACGGGCCTTGGGGGCATCCTCCCGGACGGCGAGGAGGACCGCATCAGCGCCCTCACCGACGACATCCTCCTCAAGATCCTCGCCCGCCTCGGCTGCGCCCGCGCCGCCGCGCACACGGGCCTGCTCGCGCGCCGGTGGCGCGGGCTCTGGGCCCACCTCCCCGCGTTCACCTTCCACCGCATCGCGCCCGGCCCACTCGACGCCGCGCTCGCCCTGGTCGACCGTCCCGCGCCGTCGCTCCTCGATATCCACTTCTTCAACCACCACGAGCTCGAGCCGGCCCTCGTCTCCTCGTTGCTCGGCGCAGCAGCCGCGCTGGCGCCGGCAGAGCTCGCCTTCCACGTCACCGGGGGCATACTACGCAGCCCTGTACAGCTGCCCTGCTTCGACCGCACAACCTCCATCAAGCTGGATCTGTACTTTGTTGGCTTCACGTTGCCGCCCGCAGGAGGCTTCCCGGCGCTCGAAAGCCTCGACCTGGAGAACGGCCGCATCGACCTCAGCGACGTTGCCTGCGGAAGCTTTTGATTCCCTTTTGGAATCAGACACACGTGTTTTAGAAAAAAAAAACATGGATTTTTTATTATCTCTCTCCACCTCTCTTTCTGACCACCGGCGAGCTCCCCCTGGCGGCGCCCGCGCGCGCGTCAGCCATGGCAGTGGCGGCGGCCGCGGCGGATCCGTGATTTATCTTTCTATAGAAAAAAGAAAATTGTGATCTGTGATATGTAGGACCGGAAGAAAAAAAAAACAAAAACAGAGATTGTTGGATCTTAATCCTTTTGTGAAAAAAAATCATGTATTGACGTAACACACGGTTGTTGACTCTCTGGGATTCCGACTCAAGTGGTCAGGTCACCATCGCTCGAAGAGTTTAGTGTTCAGGCCAACTTCAATATCGCGCAGCTTTAAATCGTGGCCCCTGCGCTTAAGAGGTTGTATATGGATGCCCATCGCGGTATCGACAATGATTGCAATGTGGTGTTCGCGGCGCCAGCGGTGGAGGATCTGACATGGAAGTGCGAGTGCAAGGCCCTAACTTAGAGGTTTGGTGTCATATGGCGCATGTGGAGCCTGACCTTTGAGCACACTCAGCTGGCCAACGACATGGACAGCTAAAGCGTTTCTTTGCAGTCACAGCACTGCCCTCGTGTTGGTGTCCTTTCACTGAGCTTAGAGACCAATGTGCGTCTGCTCTCCTGCTTGTTTCTATTGCTGCACTGAACTAAACTATTTTTTGTTTTTTTTTTCACTGCATGCTTTCCAATTTTCTGTATAGGTTTTGTCGGGAGATGTATCCAAGACCTTCGAGCAAGAGATATACCGATTTCAAGTTACTGACTATTCTGTTTTGGAGCTGGATCTCATACAACAAGGGCATGTTTATGGAGCAATCGTCCTCCATCTTCTTGGCCTTTGTACTTCTATACAAAGGCTTAAGGTGACGCTAGATGAATTTATCGTAAGTATTGATTTTGTTTTGCAGATATGATCATTCTTGTATTTCCGTTCATGGCAATGGAAATGGGGAGATCCCTGGTTCGAAAAAAAAAAGATATGATCATTCTGAACAAATTTCTATATCAAAATGCTCGAGGCCGTGCCCTAAGTACGAATCATCACTGACACATTTTACTTCAATATTCTTTAGAGGGGAGACTCCTGCTATGCAAATTGCCGTTGTGATCAGCCTGATTGGAGAAGTCAGAGTATCTCCTTGATTGATCTTAAAGAGGTGGAAATCTATCTCTTTAGAGGACAAGATCACGAAGTTGATTTATTGAAAGTACTCTTGAGATGTGCAACCGTGCTTGAAAGGGTGACTCTGGGATTTTCCAGAAAGGTCTCATCAAGTGACAGTGCATGCATGAAAATCGTTGGCATTTTAGAGGATTATCCTTCGGTGAAGTGCAATATTTATCAGTATGGCAAGCTGATTTTTATTCGTGAATAGGATGCTCTTGCATGAAACAGGGTGTGATTTAGCCTATTCCTGTCGAAATTGGAACTTCCTTTATTGTTCTCGACTTTTCCCATGTAGGTTTCTGAATAGATATTGCTAGATCTCTGTGAGCTTGTTCACAGGGTGATGGTGACTCTAATTTATCGTTTTTACCGTGGATGATCCGTGTTAGGTGGGCTGATATGCTCTATTGTGGGTCTAGTCGAATGAAATGAATCATGCTTGTGTCCCTGGTTGCTTATTGTTTTGATATGAGTATAGCTTCGTAACTGTGCCATGAAGCTGCTGTAATAATCTCAAATGGTTATTATGCTTCTTTGAAGCCATATGGAGACTTCCTGTGCGAATTAGACTGGCTTGTTATTTGAGACTTGACTATATGTTACGTCGATCTGGTACTGAAGATCATTGTTTTGGTTTACATGCAATTGACTATAATGTAGTTTCCATTTGTTCAATTTATCATGGCTATGCCTATTCGAGATCAGGGTTTCTGACTTATTTTTCCTGTTTCTAACTACATGCGGGTATGATATAAGAAAAAGTTAACAGATGGAAGTGTACCCTGGCAACCTACTGGCGCTGTGTTATCTCTGAATACGGCTAGGACTGGCAACACATTGTTAGTGAGGGTAATCATGCAAAAGTTCTGCGTTCAGAGATGTGAAACGAAGTGGCCTGTTCGCCTGAATGCCTGATAATCGTCACTCTCCTGTGTGCTTGACATGGCAACCATGGAGCAATCCAAGTATCTGACAACATTTAACAGCCGACACCAAGCAATCTATGCTGCAACATACTCTCTCCGTTCCAAAATAGATGACCTATGAATCTAGGCACTCATAGTTAAGTATCATCTATCTTGGGGCGGAGGGAAGTAGAGTACAGTTAGAAAAGTAAGCTGGAAACGTAGAAGAGGGCTTCTGGTAGTCCAATTTATCTGAAGCTGAAGCAGCGCAGGCGCCGGCATGCAGTATAGGTAAAATTTCAGTGTTACGAGTTTATGATTTGTGATCACATAGTGACGTACGGTGGATGATTGAGCACTGGCAGATAGAATTTTGAAATTTTGATAAGCTCTCTGGCACACATGGAAAAAATCGAGAGAGAGAGAGAGAGAACTACCTACTTTCCTTCCAATTTACACTTTTACTTTAACTTTGTCCTAACAAAATTCTTTTAATTTAACCAAATTTTTGCAAAAATATATTATCAAGATATATTTCATAGAGAACCTAATAAAACTATTGATATAGTAGATTTTGATGTATTTTTTTTTATAAATGTAGTCAATATTAGAGAAGTTTTATTTAGAATAAAACAAAAGTGAATTATGAATTGAAGTGGAGTATCATATATTGTAGTGATGCGACAACTACTCTAGCCCCTTTCAAATCCAGGCTAACAGAAGAAGATGAAGACGAAATTCCTGATCATAACCATGATGCTGCTGTCCATCATGGACAAGATGATGAGCTGTTCGCTGGTTGATTTCTGGACTGATAAGCCCAGCTGATGCTGGTTTATTGTGAGAAGAAAATATTGTTGGCTGGCTGATAAGCCCTGGCTGAAACCAACAAACGAACAAGCTGGATGTTGTCAAGGAAGACCAAGGCCGTGGTCCACAAGATGGAGAAGTGTGGGACATCACCGGCCAGGACGAACAGGCCGCTTTTTAATTAAAAACATGAAGCTAGCCAGCTAGGTATGTCAATTTCATAATTTTCATATTGGGGCTGCTCGGCTGCACTACTCGCAGCAGTCGCAGCCATGCGGGTGCAGCTAGCAGTGCTGCCGAGCAAGCTGACTTCGGACACACTACTTTTCATTATGCCAATGCTTAGTAACTAAGAAAATGGTACCTATTTCTCTGGTTCCAAATTATATGTTGTTCTGAAAATTTAAAACGGAGAGAGTATTTTATTGTATAAAGTATAGGAGAGATATATGGAGGTCGTACATCATTTTGTGCAAGGAATAAAATGAAATTTGCATTTTTCTTATCTGATTTTTTAAATGGACATAGATTACATCAACTCAATCATGTTGGAAAAAAGTGAATTTCACAAATTGTACAGATTTACATCGTTAATCAAGCTATCAGTATTACCTTAATGCCCCTGCACGAAGAGTCAAAGACTCTCAAGATCGAACGGACCGGATCGCATTTTAGGGGATCCAGGCCCGAGGCCAAGCTGACACGCGACGCTGCCCCTGCCCGATCTCCCGGTTTCTGTTTTGCCGCATCCGCCGGCCTCGCCGCCGCCCTCCACTTCCTGCCGCCGCTGGGGTCGACTCCTCCGTCCGCGCGAAACACCGGCCGGCCGAGGCGCCACTTTTTAAGCAGCCGCGATGGATGACGCGGCACTTCTCGCTGGAGCAGGGGCGGCTGCCGCCGCGGCGCCCCCTGCAGCGGCTGCCGGAGCCGCCGTGATGGGCGTCTTTAAGTACAACTTCGGTTAGTGCGCCTCGCGCTCTGCTCCCACATGCTCCCACACACTTAGGCCCCGTTTGCTTCGCTGAAAAAATCGGATTATAAGAGAAGCGAACGGGGCCCTAATTTGATTTGATCGCTCGATCTCCGGGTGGTTATTGACCGGCGGATGCTGAGGCTTTGGGGATCTAATACTCGGTGTGCTTTCTCTGTCTGTGCCAGCGGCTCAGTTCCTCTCGAGGGTTATCCCGTTCGTGTTCAACATCTGGTTCGTGCGCCAGCTCGGCGCGGACGATGGCGCGGTGTCGGTGTGGATCTCTTCTCTGCTTTGTTCATTCTTTTACTGCAGTGTAATGGGTTACGATTTCCGTTGCCTCCGGAAGCGAGCGTTTGCATTGTGAAATCCACTGGAGTTACTTTTACAGCGTGATGGTAGAATTGGGTGCTCGTAGTTCTCATGTGGACCTTAGAAATTAGAATTTTGTGCACGCCTTTGTGGTTAGGTATCATTTTATTCTCAGACGTATATTCTTTGGCTTTTGGTGATGATCTAGTTCAGGGTTAGAGACTTTGTAGTTCTATCCATGTGTGGGATCAGTGTTTAGGTATTATCATGTCTTACTTGGGTGGTTTAAGGTAAGTTATGCTGTTTTCTTCATGAAATCCAGTAGCAAGATGTCAATGATTCAGAACACCTAGAATGCCATGTCCTTATAGATTTTTTCAACCAATGACACTTTATGAGTTTATATGTAAATGTATGCTTCTGTTTATTAATATTATGTAATAGAAATGCCATATAGATGTCTTAACCAGTGGCACTTCTACGTAAATGGATGCTTCTGTTTATTCATGGTATATGATAGAAATGTTTACTTATTTATTTCTTGTTCATTTGGCAGGCATTCGCATTGCAGCTTCCTCTATTTATGAACTGCATCTTATTTTTAAGCCGAGAGGGGTTTCGACGAGCATGTTTGCGTAATGATTCCCAGAGGTATTAAAATAAATCTATATATGTCACGAACCAATTTAGGCTCAATTGTGAGGCTCATCTATTTATGTTCAATTCTGAGGCATATCTATGTATTGTGATTTCGGAGCAGTACTATTATGTACGATGCATAGACCATACTGACTCTAAGAATTTCGCTTGCCAGAAAAAACCACTTAATATGAAAGAAAGTTGGTATGACCACCTGATTGTTGCTCCTATTTGGTATGATGTCTTTTCTGTTTTTTGGATGGAGAGAATATGAAAAAATCTCAGAGAAATGGTTATCTTCTTTGTTAGGGTATTTTTAGGAGTGAAGAAAAGGGGAGATGAGAGAAGCGAATCAGGGCAAATGAGCTGTCCGTAGTATGTCCTTTGGAGAAAGGGAAAAGTTAGTTTCACAAGTGCGACACAAACTTACGTAGGAGTAAGGCAGTCTATAAAATTGGGTAAAGACTCTATTCTAATTCTTATTTCTTCCCTTATTCCCCAATATCCAACCAAAGAGCACAAAATTGTGGCTTCATACTTTTCATATCCATCTCCAACCAAAGAGCAGTAAATCTCATATATTATATTATTACCTAAGATAAAGCAGTCACAAGATAGCAGGATTACAAGACTTGTGGCTGCAGCAGATTAAATGTTATTCCTAGATTTTAAAATTGTACAAACGTGGGCATTCCATCTGCTCAGTAGTTTCTATACAGTACTGAAGTTGGTCAGTTCTATACTGCATGAATTTGATTACACCTTACTCTGTGCTTGTAGTTCTTTCTAATCCTTGTTGCCTTGGAATGGCCTTTTAAAGTGACGGCTTTATATGTTTGTTACAGTGATGTGTTGACTGACGAAGCGATACTAATGGTAGCTTGGATGGTAATTCCAATGTCCATCTTAATTACTTCCATTGGCAGCATACTTGTGTTGAGTTTAAAGAAAGTGAAGCTATCTGACCCCTATGCAAAAGCTGTATTGATCATCGGTATGACATCTTGCATGCACTAACTTTATCTTACAGGCTGTTCTTTCCACTTCTCTATGTTCATTCATACTGAACATGATAGTTGATACTCGATATTCCTTTGAGGATTTATCTTGTGCCAATGATCTTGTTAGTTTATTGTTGGGTCAGCTCGGCAAACTAATAGGATGAACCACTGAGTACAGAAGGGATTTGACATTTAGAATCAGATTATTCGACAGTGGTGTCAGTTCTGCACATGCAAACAGAAGATATACATTCTTGTCAATGAAACAAATGCTTTGGTAGTTTGATGTGCCTTCTTCTGGGTGTGATGCGTCATGTTAAGATAGTGTAATCGAGTAGTTCATGGGCTTGCTAATTTCGCTAAGCATATGGTGCACCGTGTGGTCTGGAGGGACCACTGGACCAGGCACCTGTATGTGCTAGGGAGATGCTCATTTCTAATTGTAATGAGTCTACCCCATGCTCCCTTTCTAAACTAAAAGGAAATAATCAATATGCACATTTGTCCTTTTAGCTAAGCATCTACTTCGGGATCGGGATGACACAAATAGCTGCATGAAAATCTCAGACCTTGCCCTTGCACGTCACATGCTGTTAGACCTTGTATTCTGACACTCCCATATGCTAAGAGCTAACATTTTTTTTTCTTTTTCAAATAATAGGATTTGCTTGTATTCTGGAGTTACTGGCAGAACCATTATACATTATTTCCCAGAAAAAGAAATACTATAATATAAGAGTGTACGTTGAACCGACAGCTACACTCTTCCGTTGTTTAACAACTTTCATCCTCATAAAAGGACATATTAAAGTGGTAATAATCATTAGCCATTTACTTTATTGAATCTCTATTGTTGTTAGTTGCCTAATTTACTCCTTTTCTTTTAGCTTAAAATTTTACTCATGTTATGAACTACCTTAAGTCTTAGAAAAAAAACTCTTCTTTTCTTATTGTTTTTATTGATGAATACAAGACTAAAATAACAATTCATTTTCTTGCAGGACAAGCTGGTTCTAGTTTCTTTGTCCCAGGTTGTCTATGGGGCCTGCATTTTCTTTGGGTATTCGTCATATTTTCTTATGTTTACCGATACTAAACCTTCAGATCTTTTTCCGTTAAGGTTAGTTGTCAAATTGTTTTTGCATATTTTTTTGTATTTTGTATTATTAATAGGTTTGATTTCTCACTAAGTTCAGTTCCATTTGCTCATCGATGCCAAACATGCCTATTGTCAGGTTATCAAACCTGATGGACTACGATAAACAGTTATTGCACATGTGCATGTTGTTTACAGGCCAGGCTTTCAGGAAGTTGATACTCCAAGAAGGCGAGAAATTTGTTCTTGTGTCATTTGATACTCCGTACAACCAGGCCGCGTATGGCATTGTGGATAGATTAGGTAAGCATAAGAAGAATCTTTTTTCAGTTACTTTTGTCTGCTAGTATTGTAGTAGATGAAATTAATATATGTATTCATTTCATTTCTGCAGGGAGTTTGGTTGTTAGGATAGTTTTCTTGCCATTTGAGGAGAGTTCATATGCCACCTTTGCCCGATTGGCAGGTTCTTTCTTGTACACTTGAACTTTGAGCTAACTATTGTTTTACCTCAAGTTTTTGGCCTGATTGAACTTTGCACTCACATTATTGGTATGGGCTATTATATCTGGAGAAGGCCATATATATAATATTTTGCCTACTAAGCATCAATTTAATGTTAACAAAAAATACTGGGATACTATACTGTTATCATATCTTTTGATTTATATTTACCTGTATGACATTTATCAACAGGCGAGAGTCCCCGAAATATATCCAATATTGAAGACTCTTTGCTTGGGGCTCTAAAGCTTATTATGCTAATAGGTACATTTTTTTGACACCGTTATGCTTGCATTCCAGCATTAATCTACTCACACACCTTATCTCGTTTAAGAATCAGTCGATTGGATTGCTTGTGTTCTTCTTAAGAATAGCTTTTAGTTGCTATCAACTTCCTTGTCCTTGTTCATTCAAGAACTCAACTTCCTTGTCCTTGTTCATTCAAGAACTTCACAATCAGTGAATATAGTCATTCTCTAACTGCGCAGGTTTGGTGATCATTTCATTTGGTCCAAGTTATTCATATACCCTTCTAAAACTACTCTATGGGGAAAGACACAGTGATGGAGAGGCTCCAGTTATTCTTCGTTACTATTGTTTATATATCATCAGTTTAGCGATGAATGGTTTGTATTCATTACATCCACTTTGTGATTATTTCATGATTGTACTATATTTTTCTTAAAGTTAGTTAATGTATATTTCTTTTCTACTTTGGCCTAACAGTTTATAGTTGCCTCTACTTATGTTGTTTTTGTCTCAGTTTTGATGCATATAGCAGAGTATACAGACATCAGTTTAATGATCTATGTGGTCCCTGCTCGATATGATAGCAATTACTAGGCTGCAAAGTTGCTGTTACAAATGTTTAACTTAGCTTATTTTATGCATTTGTATAGTTGAGTACTGGGTAATCTTATCTTAACATAGATTATCATAAATGCTAGTAAGTGGTTCCAGTACAGATGGAACTGTGCTGATTATGTTCATTTGTAATTTCAGGCACTTCTGAAGCTTTTCTTCATGCTGTTGCAAATGAAAACCAGCTTAAGCAGTCAAATGATATGTTGCTTCTGTTCTCGGTGATTTACATCATTCTAAATGTTGTTCTTATTAAATCTTCTGGAGCTGTTGGGTTGATTGCTGCTAATTCCATTAGTATCCTTTGATTAACCACTGTCCAGTCTACGATTCTAATTTTTCTTGAATGCATTTTTTTCCCTGCATAACTTGATTTGTGCCTTGACTGTCTGTAAAGATATGTTGCTACGAATAACGTATTCTGCAATATTCATAAAAGATTATTTCAAGGTATAATTTTGTTCATATTTCACATTGGGATCTTTCAGGTTCTGTTCTTAAATGGAAGTTAATACCTGATGATATTGTTTACAGGGCTCATTCTCTTTCCGGCGCTGTATGCCAGCAGGCTGGGGCATTTTACTCATTTCTGGTCTGACCACTGTTTTCTCTGAGAGGGTTTTCTTGAACAAAACGAGGTTCAAGCAGACTGTTCCCATTCACATAGCGGTTGGCATCATGTGCCTGAGCATCGCGTCATTTGAGATGTAAGCACCAGATGACTGCATAAATATGCGTTTGCTCTATTTTTTTTACTTGTGATAATCATTCTACTGTACCCTGTTTAAACAGATACCGTGGTGAAAAGCAGTTCTTGAGGCAGATAATCAGGACTTTGAAGCATCATGACAAAACTCAGTGATTTGAAGACACTGCATTTCATAGGATATTCTGGCTTGAACACCTGTTGAAAGAGAACTGGTAGTATAGTGGGTAAGTTGATAGTGTGTGTGCAGTAGATCGGTAGTTAACAAAAGTCAGTGATTTTGAGATACAGTGCATTTCATAGCGTATGCTGTCTTGAACACCTGATGAAAGAGAACTGGTAGTATAGTGGGTGAGTAAGTTGATGGTCTTTATGCAGGAGATCGACAGTTAACAAAAGAGGAGGATTAACCGATCGGATTGATAAATCGGTTGCGTATGGGAGTTGCTGATTGTTCTTGTTGACTTGATCCTTATTTTACGGATACATATCTATTGAGTTAGCGATTCGATGTTTTATAATTGAAGGAAGAAGTTTAAGTTCATTTGTTAAGAACAGCTTGGCTGAATAGAGCCAGATGCCCAGATGGATCCCCAAGCGACCAAGTCCAACGGCCTGAAAGGCTGAAACTATCTGACGCCAGCCCAATCTGCAAATGAGCTGCTAAAGTTACCTCGCGCGCAATTTCGGTCCGTTTCCATCGCCGTTCGCCTCCCAGTTCCGGCCGTCAGCGATGAGGCGTCGACGGATCATGTGTCTGACACCATTAACTGCTTAATCTGTCCAAGCCATTCCAATATTCTTCTCGCTTTTCACACATTTTGCGTTAGGCCATTGGAAGTGTGGTGTAGTGTTGCCGAGAGATTCAATAAACTGACTGATATATCTGCTTTTGTTGTGATCAATCAAATCGAATTGTGGCGTTGCTGCAATCAGTAAATCCTATCAACAATATTACTGCATTTGTGGATTATGGTATTACTTTGCCACAAATGGATTGATGCTTCTGTTTTAGTTCTAATCAGTTGTAGCAAAATATTGGTGCAAAAATGATTTTAGTCTAATCTGTTTTAGCAAATGCTGAAATGCTAAAAATAGACACCAAAGGTCTAGGATTGGAATTTGGAATGGTTCGTGATGGACAATTAATGGGCCACTAGAAGAGTTTGCAGATGGGATCCCAGCCGAGAAAGCCCAACGGGTGTAGAAAAAAATCCGGCCTCGATTTCGACTTGGCCCTCACGACAACTGGCCCATCCATCCGACTTCGGGTCGGACTCGAAGCGCGTCGTGGCTGGGCCAGATCTGAGATCCAGCCCAGCTGCTTAAATCCCACGCCCTCCCCTTCCCTTCTCCTGGCGCCCAATTCCTCTGCTCCCTTGCCGTCTCCTTCCCTCCGCAATCCACCGACACTCTCTCTGCTCCTCGTCGATCCAATCCTTCCGAAGCTCTCCTCTGCCCTCCATGGTGATGTATCTTCCGACACGCTCCTCTTCCTCTGGCATGCGGAGCATCCGCCGCGAGC